>NW_025321274.1:0-20000 GCF_019176455.1 Solea senegalensis
CGTCGACACAAAGAGGAAACAAATTAACCAAAGAACCGAGTTAATAAAACTCTGTTTGACAGGAAACAGCAGGTTAGTAAAGTCACTCACTCTCCCGCACCAAAGCCCATAGAGAAAATGAGTGATTTTAACATCACAGCACACAGGAGCTGCTGATCCACTGCTGCCTCGTGTGGACAGTTTGTGTCAATAAAGTTCATCCAAATGTAGGATTTTAAATGGACAAAATAAGACATTAGAACTTAGTGATGGACGCAGGAGTAGATCAACAGCTCCTGTGTGTGTGTGCAAGTGTGTGTGTGTGTGTGTGTGTGTGTGTGTGTGTGTGTGTGACGTTAGAATCACTCATTTTCTCTATGGGCTTTGGTGCGGGAGAGTGAACGGTTGGAAAAGTCTGTCTCACAGTGAGATAAAGACATGAAACATGTTCCTAAAGAGTTTTTTTTATTCTTTTATATTATTATTTTCTGGGTTTTTTTAAAGTAAAAATTTAAGACAGAGTCATCATAAAAAAAACTGTAAAAGGTTTCAGGGTTTCTTAAAAATCACCAGTGAATTAAAAACAGACACTCACGACCTGAGGGTTACAATAAAGTCCATCAAACACACACTGAAGACAAAGCACAAGTGTCTCCTCCAAACCTGCAGATCTAAAAGACATTTCCAGTCCTGAGCGTCTTAAAAAAGCTGTAAATATTTCATGGCAGACACCTACACATTTCACGTAGGCGTAAGAAAGATAAAGCACTTAAGACTCTGAGTGCTCGACTTCTCTTTCTTCTGCGGCCCTCGAATCAAACGGGAAAAAGCTTCTTAATGACTTTTTAAATTATTTGTTTTAACTGCGTGTGTGTGTGTGTGTGTGTGAGTGTGTGAGTCTGCAGAGAGACAATGAACAAACTTGCACCGTTGCCTCCGTTTACTCCTCACTTTAATACGACTTTAAGGTGATTGGATTAGACCTCAGACGTTAAAGCAGCCGAGGAACCCAAGCGCTCCGAGACCGCGTTAAAACACAAGTGCGAATGAGCCGAGAAGAGATTAGATGTCATTCGCTGACGCCAGGTGTAAATGTACTCACGTGATTTCACCGCCGCGGGCGCTCCTGGACCTTTACACTGCACACAGGTCTCCACAGGTCTCCACAGGTCTGAGGAAAGGTTTGAAAACCACGTTCCTGTTGGGCAGAAATGTCACAAATGTGGGTGTCGTTTGTCATAGTGGACTTTACACGATGTATAATCCCAATATTGTGCAGAATCCACGGCTAACATGAGCTCATGTAACTCTGTGCAACTAGCATCACAGCAGCGGACGAAAACACAAGCAACTGAAGAAAAAACTAGCTATTAATATTAACATTAGTTATTATTGGTTGATAAAAGGCAAAAAACAGCAAGCCAACAAAACAATTCCCAAAATTAGCCTTAAAGTTGGCTTAGGTTAGCTTAAAGACAATGTCAACAACAAGCTAACTTAAGCAAATACTAAATTAAGCTGTTTTAAAACTAACAACTTAACCTGTGTCAACACAACAAGCTAAACCAAGTCATAACTAAAGTGACAAGCCAAAACTAACTAGCTAAATAAGCAAAAGCATAAAACTAAACACAACTGAAACATAAAGCTAACCACAGCTTAAAAAGCAAGTGAACCTGTGGCAAAAACAACAAGCTAACCATAGTCAAACATCAACAAACTACAATAGCTAAAAACAACAAGTTAGACTGTGCCAAGGAACACAGCTAACAGTTGTAATGAACAAGCCAAAATGAAAATGCTAACATAAGTCAAAACATGGAGCTAACTTCAGGTAAAAACAGGAAGTGAACCTGTGCTGAAACAACAAGCTAACATCAGCTAAAACCACAAACACCAACAAACAAGCCAACATTACTCGTTAGCCTTTTAGCATCAAAGTTAGCCCAGGAGTCGACAGAGTTTGTCGTTCTCAGAAGAACTTAAGGGGAAAAATAAGGTTGTTTTTTCTTACCTCACATGTTGAAATAAAAGTGTTTATGATTTAATGAATTCATTGATATTCATCCTTTGATTCTGTTGGTCACATTAGCTTCACCTCCATTTTAGGTCAAACACCTGCAGAGCTGCTCTCTCCTCCTTCTTCTCCTTCTCCTTCTTCTTCTGTTGGGGTCAGTGTTGTTGTTGTTGTTGTCGCTGGTTAAAGGCGGTTTAATGTCTGCCACCTGCTGGACTGGAGTGTGCATGAGGAAAAGTTGGTAACTGGAGCTGAAATCAGCACCAAAATGTGAATATTTAAAAAAAAACATTTCTGGTTTGAGCTTTTTAAATGTTAATCTTCTGCCGATTTTATTAATTTATTGTTTTACGCCGCAATATTACATTTTATTCTCCATTTTAGTCGAACTTTCTCACTTTGTTTTATTCCTCTCCACACAGGGTTTAATTTAATTTGTACAATTGAATGTTTTAAATGTTATTTTTGTTTTTCTGTGAAGCACACTGAGTTGCCCTTGTGTATAACGTGCAACAAATCGCCTCCTTATTACAACTACTACTAATAATAATAGTCAAATCATATAATTCAATAAAAAAAGGTTCATATGGCATTTTATTGAACTGATTTAATTCATACAGCAGATTGTAAACGTCCTCTTTAACTCGGTCCTTTCTTCTTTAAAGTCATTTCATTCAGATTTCATCCACTTTACAGAACATTCACACAGTAAATATGTTAAATGATATTTAAATGATTTTCTCCGACAAAAGAAACGACGTCACACGTGTGAAAGTCACATGATACGTCATGATTGATTGCTTTTTTTTAACTTTCTTCTCTGGTTTGTCGTTGTTCTGAAACACTTGTGTTTCATGTGAGGTCACGACCCCACCCTGTCACTCTGTGTGTGTGTGTGTGTGTGTGTTTACTGAGTGTATTCTCTGTGACAGAACAACAGCTATGTGAATGGAGCTTAAATTTTGAATGACCTTCATGACCTCAAACTCACTTCCTGTTCCCATCACACACACGAGTGCACACACACACACACACACACAGACACACACACACACAGACAGACTCTGCGCTGGCAAGGCACACATATTGGGATCTGACGATTTAAAAGGTTTGGTGTCCAGCGGCAAAACAAGACAAAAGGTTTTACCTTCAGAAGTCACTGGAAGCACACTGCGCTTTTACACACACACACACACACGCACAAACACACACACACTGCTGTGTTTGACCCTCTGAACCGTTTCATAAAAAACAATAAAACTAAAAACTGGAGCCAGAAGAGCTGCAGAAACACATGCATGCAGTCATCCTCACCCCTTCATCCACTTCATCCACAAACTGCAGTGTCTGACCGGAAGTGGACTTCTTCCGTCTCGTGGGACATTCGGACACTTCTCATCTCGACCAAATTATAGCGGTGTATTACGAAAAAACTAGACTTTATAAACCACTCACTCTCCCACACCAAAGCCCATAGAGAAAATCAGTGATTTAAGCTCACAGGGACACAGGAGCTGCTGGTCTACTGCTGCCTCGTGTGGTCACTTTGTGTCACTGAGGTCAATCTGAATGAAGGACTTTAAATTCCGAATTCACTAAAATAAGACATTTGAACTCAGTGATGGAGGCAGCAATGGATCAACAACTCCTGTGTGTGTGATGTTAAAATCACTGATTTTCTCTATGGACTTTGGTGTGGGAGAGTTAAGGCTGAAATCGGTTTTTTTGTCCATCCCTTTAAAACCAAGTCTTATCCCTCTGCAGGTCTGTCAACACACACGCACACACACACACACACACACACACACACACACACACACACACACACACACACACACACACACACACACACTGTCCTCACTGTCTGTGTTTTCATTGTTGTTTTGAATCACGCGACAGGAAAAGACTGAGTGGAGGAGAAATGAAATCTGTGCACAACAACAATCAGCAGCAGCAGACATGAGTTATTAGCTGTGAACACACACACACACACGCACACACACACACACACACACACACGCAGAAACAGTGTGTGTAGATGTCATGAATAATTCATATCATGTGAATGTTGTGGGTTGAACACAGTGAAATGTAAGAACAGCCTGCAGGGGAAACACAGTCAAACATTTCCTTGTCTGTCTGTCTGTCTGTCTGTCTCACACACACACACTTATACAACATTCTAAGTGAGGATACTCAGTAAAAATAATGCATTCATAGACCCTAACGTTAACCAGTACAACCGTATTTAACGGTAATAGTAGCGTTGTTGTTGAGTGGCAGCCATGTTGGAATCCCATGTCGGGAGTCGGTGACATCGCTCGGACTTTTCCAAGTTGGAAATTCCAACGTTCCGACTACAACTAGAAGGCGACAATAGACGGACAAATAAATAAATAAATAAATGACATGACAATTTAAGATTTAATCAGAAATCTAAAATCCCAGTGTCGGTGTGTGTGTGTGTGTGTGTGTGTGTGTGTGTGTGTGTGCGTGTGTGTGAGTGTGTTGTTGTGGAGATTTGATGATCAGGTAAAACAACCATGGATAGAGTTTAAAAATCCCAACTTTTATTGATTCCTACAATCAATAAAACAATCAAATACACTTAACCATGAATCAAATACACTTAACCATGAATCAAATACACTTAACTATGAATCAAATACACTTAACTATGACTCAAACACACTTAACCATGAATTAAACACACTTAACTATGAATCAACTACACTTAACCATAAATTAAATACACTTAACTATGAATCACCTACACTTAACTATGAATCAAATACACTTAACTATGAATCAAATACACTTAACTCTGAATCAGATACACTTAACCATGACTCAAATACACTTAACAAAATGAGCAAATGAAAGAAACTTTGTCAATAAAGTTGCTCACAGTTTGAATTCAAAAGTCAAAAGTTAAAGATTTAAACTCAGAGTTAAACTCACTGCTGCTGAAAGAACTCCAGATTATTTGAGTTTACAGAACTCTGCTGTGTCTCCAGGTGAAGAATAAAGACAAACTCCAGCATAGAGAGTCTGAGTGAACGTGGTCTGGACTCTGTGGATCAGAGTCATGGTGTCAGAGACTCTGTAGAAGGACAGAAGACCTGCTCTGTGGTCCAGGTAAACTCCCACTCTGGAGACTTTAACATCTGAGACGTCAGTCCTGATTCTGTTGTGAACAAACTGACATTTGTTTTGGTCACAAATTAAAGCCCAAGATTTGTCATTTAATCCAAAAACACATTCATGTGAACCTGATCTGCTGATGTTCTTGTACGTCACTGCTACACAAACTCCTCCTCTTCCTGTCCACTTCACCTCCCAGTAACAACGTCCAGTCAGACTCTCTTCACTCAGGACCTGACGATAACCAATGAATCTGTCTGTGTGACGAGGATAAGACTGATCTTTATTCATAAATGTCACTTTTCTGTTTCCCTCAGATAATAACAGAAGTGTGTGAACTGTGTTTGGATCCAGTTTTATTTCCTGTGAATATCTGAAGAATTCAGCTCTGGTCTTTGGTTCTGGTTCTGGTTCTGTCAGTAAAACATCTACTTCAGCCACAGCCAGTGAGATGTCTGTCCACGTCACGGTCAGGACGTCCTGCAGTTGACCTCTGAGCTTTGCTACAGCCACCGTCACGTCCTCAAAGTGTCTCAGAGGACGGACGTTGATGGATGAGTGTGTGGACGGACTGAGTGCTGACAGTGAGCGGTAGTTGAGGAGAAACTGGTTGTGGTCTTGTGTGAGTGAGAGCTGCTTCAGTTCAGCTTCTCTCTTCTTCAGCTCAGTGATCTCCTGCTGAAGCTTCTCCTCGGCGTCTGTGACTCGTCTCACCTCAGTTTCCAGCTTGGATCTGATCTGCTGCTTCACGTCAGAGCTTCTCTTCTGCAGGAGACCCATCATCTCAGTGAAGCTCTCGTCTGTGTCCTTCACGGCTTTATCAGCAGAGAGAGTGAGAGTCTTCCTCTCCTGTTGAAGCACCTTCACGTCTCTGTCTCTGTCCCTGAGTCTCTGCTGGACTTCTTCTCGACTCAGATCCAGGTCTCTCTGCTTGTGCGTCCTCTCTGCTGCAGCTGTGACCGTGTCGTGGTCTTTATGTTCGTCCACAGAGCAGAGATAACAGATACACTTCTGATCAGTGCGGCAGAACATCTTCATCACCTCGTCGTGACGAGGGCAGATGTTCTCCTGGAGGTTCTTGGACGGCTCCACCAGCTTGTGTTTCTTAAATGCAGGTGATTGATGATGAGGCTGGAGATGTTCCTCACAGTAAGAGACCAAACAAGCCAAACAGGACTTGTGAGCTTTCAGTTTCCTGCCAGTGCAGACATCACAGGCCACATCTTCAGCTCCAGCATAGCAGTGATGAGCAGGAGCAGCGTGGAGTTCAGTCTTCTTCAACTCCTCCACTAAATCTGCTAACATGGTGTTTTTCTTCAGGTCAGGCCTCGGTGTGAAGTCCTCTCTACACTGAGGGCAGCTGTAGATCCTCCTCTGCTCCTCTGAGTCCCAGTGGTCTTTAATACAGTTCTTACAGAAGCTGTGTCCACAGGTGAGACTCACAGGATCCTTCAGAAGATCCAAACAGATGGAACAAGACAAGGTTTCTCTCTGCAGCTGAACTCCTGCCATTTCACCGCTCTGTCACCACCACTGTCTGAGTTTCACTTCCTCAGAATTCTGACAGGTTTGAAACAGGTTTGAGCTCTGATGTCAACAACATGTGACGCGGCGGTGGGCGGAGCCTCTCGGCTCCTCCTTCTCCCATTGTCAAACTGCAGGTGTGAGGGAGAGGGAACCAGGAACCACTCCCACTCTGTTCTAAGTGACACTCCCTGTGTGTGTGCGCATGTGTGTGTGTGTGTGTGTGTGTACATGTTTTTATTCATGATGATGCTTCACATAAAGGAACCTTGTCAAAATCATGTTGATACAATTATTGCTGAGTCATGTCAGGCACGTGTGTGTGAATCACAGTCACTTCCTGTGGATTTATCGATAATCCCGTGCGCCTGCGAGGACACACTGGGGGAGACCTGGTGGAGAGGGTCAGTGACTTCAGGTTTCTGGGAACGTACATTTCTCAGGACCTCACATGGGGGACTAACACCAATGCCCTTGTGAAAAAGGCACAGCAGCGTCTGTACTTTGAGGTCACTGAGAAGGGTCAACGTGTCCCGGGACCTGCTGCTGTCCTTCTATAGGTGCTCTGTGGAGAGCGTCCTCACCCACAACATCTTGGTGTGGTTCAGGAGCAGCTCTCAGGCTGACAAGAAGGCTCTGGAAAGAGTCAGAAAGTCAGCAGAGGGCACCATAGGAGTGCAGCTGTCCTCTCTGTCAGACATCTACGACACCAGCATCACCTGTGACAGCTCACACCCTGGGCACAGCCTGTTCTCACTGTTGCCCTCAGGGAAGAGGTACAGGTCCATCCAAGCCCGTACCTCTAGGTTTGCGAACACCTTTTATCCAAGTGCAATAAGAGTACTTAACACTAAGTAACTCTTCCAATCTGTGCATTATTCTTACACTTCGTACCTGTGCAATATACACACCCCACATACATCCACTCTGCTGTACAATGTACAATGTACTGTATCAAATACTGCATATTTCCCTTACTGGCTCCCACTGTAAATACTTTGAATACTTTTTTTTTACATATCCTTCTAATTTTGGTGTTGCTGCACTGTTTTGCACTGCACTGTTTTGTTCTTTCTTCTTCTACTCTTATCTCTTCACTTGCACTACTAGAGCTGTCCTTTAATCTCGTTGTACACTGTATAATGACAATAAAGGGGATTCTGATTCTGGTGTCATCACAGTATATAAAGATAAAAACTTAAGTAAAAATTTATGCGCTGGACCTTTAAAGACAAGTTCTAGTTTTTTTTTTTTGTTTTTTTTTACATCAGATTAAGATTATGATAGATTATTCATATGTTTACTGCTTTATCCATGTTTTTCCCAACAGGAAACTGAGGTTTGTAAATTCACTCACTCTCCCACACCAAAGCCCATAGAGAAAATCAGTGATTTTAGCTCACAGGGACACAGGAGCTGCTGGTCTGCTGCTGCCTCGTGTGGTCACTTTGTGTCACTGAAGTTAATCTGATCGAAAGATCTCAAAAGCCGAAGTGACAAAATAAGACATTTGAACTGAGTGATGGAGGCAGCAGTGGATCAACGACTCCTGTGTGTGTGATGTTAAAATCACTGATTTTCTCTGTGGACTCTGGTGTGGGAGAGTGAGTGCTTTACAAACCTCAGTTTCCTGTTGGAAAAGTGTGTCTAACAGTGAGATAAAGACGTGAACGTGTATTTGTTTTATATATCGTAGACTTCAAGCAGGGGTGGTCCTAGACCATTTGGTGCCCCTAGACGAGCTTGATTGATGGCGCCCCTTCCCCATGAGAAAATAACATTAACATTTATTCAAACAATTATAATACAAACAAAACTTATAACTTTAACAGTAGTGCAACATCTGAGAACAAAAAGTGCACACTAAAGAATCAAAACAAAAAATTAAACTAACAATAAAACATTGTGTGCAAAATGAAATACTGTAAAATAAGATTCATATAACCTAGTAATCAAAATATAATATACAAAATAAACAAATAAGGTTCAAACTCACGCCAAGTGAATAGAATAATATATCATCTATAACCTCCTGAGGTTAGAATTTTCATTTATTTTACTAAAGTTGAATTTGTTTTTATGTCAAAGTATTGTTGTAGATACAGAGGGATGGCAAAAATGTTGAAAAAAGCATTTGAATTCTATTTCTTTTTCTCACCGCTCACTAGATGGCGCCCTAGGTAAGCGCCTATGTCGCCTGTAGGAGGGACCGCCACTGACTTCAAGTGACGCAGAGTCTTTCGTTAAGTGACTAAAATCTATTTTTCCCTTTCATTTCCCCTCAGAAGCTCAGTCTGTGTCTTGCTGTGAATAAAGATTTTTTTTCTCTCTTATATTTTAATGAAATAGTTTTGATTTATTTGAAAGATATATTTACATCTCTTTGGTCCTGCAGTTGAAATATGTCCTAAAACAGAAAATAATACTCTTCATGTTGTACGTTCCTAAAGCCTCAGTACGTACATTTAAACGTAATAATGTGGGAAAAAAGCTCCAAAAGCTCCGAGTTCTCCGGGTTAAACTCGACTGGATCAGGTTATAAAGAGCTGATTCACGTCAGTGGACAGAGGAACATTTCCAAGAAGTAGTTTGAGCTGTTGTCATGGTGACGCAACTCCAGGTAAGAAAGCAGGAAACCTGTGAGTTCCTTTGATTCCGTCGTCGTTTCGTTTCGTTTCTTTTTTTTTTCCTCAATTCCTCTCGGAATTAAAAAAAATAAATAATCTTAAACCCACGCGTTTTCTTTTTCTCGCTAATTTTCCGAAACCGATTCGCGACGTCCTCGTGCTCTGAAGACACGATCTGTGTCTCTCTCCTGTCACTGAAGACACACGTGTATGTAAATGTGTGTTTGATGCTGTTTCTGCTCGTTGCATCATCTTCATCTTCATCATCGTCTTCATCATCAAGTCTCCTGCACTTTCAATCCATGAAAGGACGTCGTCTTGTCTGTGTGTCCCCCCGTCTGTCCTCGCAGCACACTGCGTCTTGGGGGTGTGTCCTCACACACACACACACACACAGTCACTGTCCTTTAAGACACATTCCAAACTGGAGCCACGTCCATTTTAAAGACTCAGTACGAAACATGTACTAGCAGAACTGTAATGTACATCCCATAATAATGTTTATACAAGTGGATCATCACTTCAGAAACAACCAAAAAGTTTGGTTATATAAATATTTATATATATATTATATATTGTTTTTGTCAAGGGTCTTGCTTGGCGATGGCGGCCATCTTGACGAATCTGACACAAAACAAAACAGAACGACGTCCTTTCTGGTCGGTGAAGGCCACCGTAGTTCCCTGATGTTCTCAGGAAAGTGAGGTGTTTTCTAGTTTGATTTTGTCGCAGTCTGCAGTCTCACCACTAGGTGTCACTAATCTGTTGACGCTGGACCTTTAAAGAGGTTGTTGTGTTTTTCCTCACAGCTGCTGTTGTGTTTTGTCATCGATCATGTGATGTAAGGACATAAAAAGTACTTTTTTTACGATTTTTTAAAGAATGTTTTTACTGTTGTTTACTGTTTTTCCACAAAAGTTCGTAAATAAATTGCAAAGCTTTACTGCGAATTTAACAATCGCTTACATCTAAAGCCAGTTACGTCTAAAACACCTAAAACATTTTTACCCACATAGTTTTGTTATAGACTGCAGTTAAAAGATGAAAAAAAAAATGGTGTAAACATGCGTTATTTTATTGTTTTTTGTAAGTTCTTTTTTTTTCGCGAAAACCTGTGAAAGCAAGACTTTGATGGTGGACGAACATAAACAAGAACAATGTCATTTCAACGTCACAGTGTTCACGTTACACACGAGACCTTTAAGACCAAAAATGTCCTGACTGTGAGATTCAGAGTTTGTCCCGATAGAATCTTTTTATTTTTACATTCTTTCTTTTTCTTCAGTTACAGAAAAGTTCACAGAAACTTTGGAGTCACTGCTGTGAGGAAATGAGTCAGAACGTTAGAGAGAAGAAGAGAAAACTGCAGGAAGCTGATTCTTTTTTTATATCTGACACAAAAAAAACAAGGTTATATTTAAAATAAAGGTTTTTCTTGTTCTCTTTGATCTCCAGTGTTTTTTGTTTGTTTGGTATTTTTGTTCTTTTTGTCTTTGCGTGAAACGTGTGTCACCCCCTGCTGGAGTGAAAGCAGCATGAAACCTTCTCACCAGGACGTCCAACGTCTCCCCCTCCCTCTCTCCCACTCCTCCCTCGCTCTCTCTCTCCTGTGTTTGTTCTGATTACAGCGTCTGTTCAAACACAAACGTGTCGACAGCTTTGAAACATTAATCACATTATTATTCATTTTAAAGAAATCGGAATATATTAAAATACACATGAAATAAATGTTTATTTTGAACACACTAATATATTTATATGTTCATGTTTCCTTCATTGAATTTGTGTTTTATTTTTTAAATGCAAAAATGTAATCGAATAAACAGAAGAGAGAATTGCTCCATTAAAACAAATCTGAGTAACAAAGTAACTTTTCCTAAAACAAAATTATTGTTTTTTATTATTTACCATTTATTTTCAAACGAAAATGAAGTGAGTGGTTGTTTTAAACGTGTCTCTTTAAGATGGTTGAAAATTCTGCCGTAGTTTTGATAGTGGTAGTTTTTGTAGTTTTGGTAAATTTCCCATTTCTATAATTTCAGGGAGATTTGGCCTTTTGGTAGCTTTTTGTTTTTGGCAATTAGAGGTAGATTTGGTAGTTTTGGCAGCAATGGTACTTTGGGATGTATTGATAGTTTTGTTAGTGTGGGTAGTTTTGAAAGTATTGGTCATTTAGTAGTTTTAGCAATATTGGTAGTTGAGACAGAATTAGAAGTTTTAGCAGTATTGGTAGCTTTAGCAGTATAAATATTTTAGCAGTATTAGTAGTTTTAGCAGTATTAGTAGCTTTAGCAGTATAAATATTTTAGCAGCATTAGTAGTTTAAGCAGTATTGGTAGTTTTAGCAGTATTGGTAGCTTTAGCAGTATTGGTAGCTTTAGCAGTATACATATTTTAGCAGTATTAGTAGTTTAAGCAGTATTGGTAGTTTGGTAGTTATGAGGCTAACCCAGAGCAGCAGTGATGAGTTTTAAAATAAAAACACAGAGTTTTGTGTTTAAATCCTTCAGGATTAAAACGTGATTTAAATGAAAATGAAATTTGGCAAAAAATCTCCTTTTCAGCATACGATGATGAAACTGCTGCTGTTCATCTGTAATCTCTCTCTCTCTCTCTCTCTCTTTCTCTCTCCCTCTCTCAGAGATATTTTTGTCTTTAGACGTGTGAACTGACAGTGAGTCGAACCTCCACCTGTGACTGTGGAGGGGGGCGGAGTCAGTGTCACCGTTAACAACGAGACAAACAAGACAAACAGAGCGAGAGAGAGAGAGAGAGAGAGAGCATGTCATCTTCTATGTGACTGATTGTCTCCATCTGTCTCATCTCTGTTCTTCTCTGCCTCGTGTTCATCTTCATTAACGCGTGTGTGTGTGTGTGTGTGTGAGACAGATTGGTGTCAGGTTGAATCTCTCTCTCCGTCGTCTCTCGTAAAATCGTCTCCGTCTTAACGAGACGACTTCATGTCTGAGAATTAAAACTGTATTTCACGTTGAAATGAATTCTAATCCCAGATTAAGAATTAAGGCTTAATGATTCTCCTTAACTGAACTCAGTCCTGGTGTTTTATTTCACTGACAACCAACATTTTTAATTGTCTACACTCTCAGCACCTTAAGTACAATAATGTCCCCTCTCTAAAACTGATATCCAGGTGCTGAGAGTGCAGTTACTTTTAAACGTTATGGACAAGTGAAATTTGCTTCACCCCAGTGGAAGATTACAAGAAAATGTCAATCAATTTAAGGATTATTTCTAGTAGGATTGATTTTTTGCAGTGTTGAATTCCACAGGGGGGCGACAGAGCTGCCCCAGCAGTAGCATTAGCATCGAGTTGTCATCGAATTTTTCGCCAGAATCGGACATGGATGAACATGTGACCCAGGGAAAAGGTCAGCAAGTTTTTCACCCACTCACCCACTCACAAATCCATTGATTTAGAATCAACCAATAACACAAACACACACACACACACATTAATGTGTTGCTTCACAGGAAACTTCTCAATGACGAGTTTAAATGTGTCGTGCTCACACGACACATTCATGTGTTCACACTAAAACACAAACTGTGAAACTCACCTGAATGTCACCTATCGTTTTTTTTACTTTTGTTTTTCTTGGCCCAGTGATTAATTAAAAAATAACACTGTCAGGAAATTGTGTGTTTGCGTGTGTGTGTGAGACATAACCATATATATACACTATATAAAATAATAACGATTAAAGGAATATAGGACTATATATTAAAATTAATATTGCAAAATTGTTAATGTTGTATATTAACATTACTCTCAAATACATTTTCATCATCATGAAGTCAATTTCTTACTGTAAAAAAAATGTGTATATATATATGTTTTTGAACGGGATACAGTATATATACACATATATGTATATATATGTGTGTATATATATATACACACACACACACACTATAAAGTGTTTAATAGCAGTTCGAGAGAGGGGGCGTTTTTGTACTTAAGGTGCTGAGAGTGTAGTTTTTTTAGAGAAAGAAAAACTATACATTGAAATTAAAGCAAAATTAACAAAAAGAAGTACAGTTGTTTTCTGGGATTATTTTTACTGTTCAATAATGTATACATTGTTTTTTATGGGATTTAAAGAGTTAAAAATGCAATAAAGTTTGATCAGTCTAAATATCAGTTTTAGAGACGGGACACTCTCCACATTTCCAAATATGCAATTTCCCTTTTACGTGTTTTCTAATAATTCTCGTATTTTGTTTTGAAAACTCCAAAACTTAAAATCATCGAGTGAATTCTGCGTCGGTGTCTCGTGCAAGTGAGAGGTGAAATGAGATCATAGCGAGATGAACGTGCGATGAGAGAGTGAAAGAGGAGACCCAGATGCACAGAGCTCCCTCCTCCTCCTCGCTCTTCAGCTCCACCCGGCTCCCACTGCCCCGAAGGCAGCAGCATAAGGACAAAACAAATGCGCCATCTGAGCCCCGAGCAGCCAGGGGGCGCTTCATTTACGCTAGAGCGCGTCCACGGTTAACCCAGCACAACGGCCCGCAGCTCAGCGCAGTGTTTTTGAAGTGAGGTTGGTTCATGGACTGAGACACAGTCAGTGCTGATGATGCTGTGAGCGCCCCCTGCAGGAGACTCAGAGCGTTGTCCATTGATGGAAGTAGTTGACCAGTCTGACAAGTCGATCCCCACCATCAGCTCCACCACAGACTTGCCCCAAAGGATTGGATTGAAAGGTGGACTGATGAGGTCACCCAGGCCTGGAGGAGACGGCCGGCCAATCAGCAGCCGACTCGATGATATCGAGTGCTGAGAGCCAATCAAATTGATTTCTGAGGTGATGGCGTTCTTTCACAAATCAACGACTCATGACTGCTGAAAACTTTCCACAATCGGGTTAAATAAAATGTGTGAATATTTCCCAGTTATTCCAGGACCTTGTGATTTATAATCAGAGAGAAAAATCTGTGTAACGTTTTTGTAGCATTTCTGTTGGTAATACAAGTTCTATTGTAACAAAAGTGAAGCGTTTTTATAACAATTAGAACAATTATACTAACTACTTATTACTTATTCTAAGTACTAGCAAAACTAGCTAATACTAGCCTACTTTTATAAAATATTTGTAGACCCCATTTGTGGGAATAAATTTGAAATATATATTTAAAAAGGTAAAAATGATTCTTAATTATGAGTTTTTAATTTAAATAAAATCTATTGAACATAAATCATTTTGTTTCTCCTCCTTTCTTCTCCTCGCTGTGACAGTAAAAGCCTGCTTTTCTTTGCCTCCTCCTCTGTTCTCTTAATCCTCCGTCTGCAGTGATAAAACGTGTGTTTCCTCTTCTTTACTCGCTAATAAAACGCCCTATTTAATTACTTTCTTTATGGAATAAACTTTTCTCCTCCTCCTCCTCCTGCAGCATTGATAAAGCTGTTATTACTCCTTCATCTCCTCCTCCTCCTGACAGTGATGAAGAGTGTTTTTCTTCCTCAGACAGGTCTTTGTCTCAGAGCAGCAAACGGCTTCACCTCCTTTTAATTACTTTCTTTTCTCGTCTTTGTTGCTCAGAGAAGAGAAAACAGCGACACAAACATGAAAAACACTTAAAAACAATGTTTTTTTTTCTCACAGAAAAAACTCTGCTTGATCACTAAATATAAAATTCTATGATAATTATTAATAAATGTTTTATCAATGAATGTTATTTTTGGTGCGTTTGGTCAGTTCCTCGTTGCTGCCCCCTTGTGGGGTTAAAAAGTCTCTGTACACAATAAACACAGAAGCCAAAAACGTCACATTTAAAGAAAAGTGTAAAATTCTTAGTTAGACAACACAGTTAGCGTCATTTTGATCCACTCACTTGTGTTGACATAATTTTTCAACTCAAACTAAAACGGAAAATCGAATTTTGGTGCAAAAGATGTCGTAAAAGCCACTAAGTGATACGACAAGTGGAAGGAAACAGCGCCCCCTCTGCTGGAAAAGTAAATATTTGTGGGTTCATCCCAAAAAAAGCTAAAAATGTCACTATTACATAACAAAATTAAACTTGGCTCCACATTTGAATTAGCGATAATGCCTCTACGCTGCCCCCTACTGTCCATGTGAGTACTGCAACTTTTAGGCGATAAACCAGTAAGATTTGTATTTATTTTACGCGTTGTGCGTCCTGATCTCATCAAACTAAGAGCTAACAACAACAGAGAAACTTGTTCTGTTCTGCTGAGTCGACAGAAAAGTAACTTTATTTAAAACGCTGGGTGAGAACAGATACGAGCTTGTCTACTGTATCACAGCAGAGCTCGTATTGATCCAAACTTTATTAACTCAGAGTAATGAATTTGAATAAAAGAGGTTTGAACTCTTGCACCCAAGCGCGCGTGTGTGTGAGACACAATGTCTTGTGTGTCTCGTTAGGGTCGTCTGTGTTGGTTCCTCGTGTGTGTGTGTTGTCCGTCTTATCAACAGCTCATGAATTATTGAGCTCCATTTAGAACCCTTATCAGTGTCTCCATGGCAACCAGCCCCATGGGGCACACATTCTTTAACACACTGTGTACGTGTGTGTGTGTTCATTTGTATATTGTTTATTGTTGTGTTTTGTTGTGTGTTTTATCGTAGTCTCATGTAACAGCGGCTCGGCACAGCAGCGCTCTGTTGCAGCAAAAAGTTTGAACTTTACGCCAAAATGGCCAACCATTCAATTTTTGGTTTACACTCATCAAAACGTAGAGAAGGTAAAATATACATTTGTTTTACTTTAAGCACTTCTTTAATCACGTACTATTCGGTCACATGATGTCACACTGTATGCTGATGATTCCTAGATAGACAGACAGACAGATAGACAGACAGACAGACAGATGATTAATGGAAAAAACTAAGGATAGTTTTCACAAAAATGTGGGACAAACATAAACACACATATAAAATTTAACCTAACCATAAATTTATTTCATACATAAATAATCATTTTAGGTTCATATGAAGTGTATCTTTAGTTGGGTTTTTATGACACAATACTTTTTATTATTGACCTTTTTTAATCTTGCTCCTGGCAAATCCTCCATGTTACACTAACACTAACACTAAAATGAATAAAAACTAAAATAAAGCATTTTCAAAAAAAACAGAAAGTCAAAAATGAAATAAAAACTAAAACTAATGAAAAATCCAAAAACTATTATAACCTTCACACACACATACACACACACAAACCTTGATCTCATCTGAATAATAAAAACCATGAACGTGTTTCCACACGCAACTTAAATTTGATACTAACTTTAAATCGAAACAGAGCTGAAAATAAATAACGACCGTTCAGAAATGACCTCGTAACGTGGGTCTGCACGCGCGGTCCTCACAACGCCAGCAGTAAAAGAACACACACACACACACAAACCTTGAGACTCACCTGAATCATAAAAACCATGAACGTGTTTCCATACGCAACTTAAATTTGATCCTAACTTTAACTCTAAACAGAACTGAAAATAAATAACGAACCGTTCAGAAATGACCTCGTAACGTGGGTCTGCACGTGCGGTCCTCACAACGCCAGCAGTAAAAGAACACACACACACACACAGAGTGTAATGTTAATAAGTGATGCAGTCGGCTCGTTTTTATCTCTCCTCTTAAAAAGAGATTTAGTGAGTCGGAGAGCGAATTACAGATATAATAGGTTATCTCTTTTATTTCTCTCTCTCTCCGTCACCACGGCTTCACGAGGGAGAACGCGGCGGAAAATGAAGACGATGAAAATCAATCAATCACGTTTATCCCGGAAACTTTTCCATCCAGACTGAGCGCGTTGCTACGTGCCGCGGCGGGAAAAAGTCACAGAGGACAATTAAAGACGACGAATACGGGACAAAAAGAGTGAGGTCGTTTTTTTAACAAAGTGTGAGGAGAAAGAAAAAGGACACGGAGACGAGGAAAAAAAAACCAAACAAACAAAACCATTAATAATAAAAATAAATAAATAAACAAACAGCAGAGGAAGCAAAGTTTAAGTGAAAGAAGAAAAAAATGTGGAGGTTGCAATAAATTTTCCTTGTTTCAGCAGAAAATAAACCACCACAGTAACTCTGCCCACAAACAGGTAGAGTTTGTCCTGAGGGTGGCGCTAACGAGCCGAGGGTCACTTTTGTTTGTGTGAATCAGCAAAAAACTAAACAAATCACAGAAGATTAATGAGAAATGTTTTCATCATCTATCAGATATAATGAATTTTTTTAAAACCCGTAAATTGCCAAGATGCACCTTCATTTTATGATCTAAAAAAACACCAGAATAAATGAATTATTTTCAATATACTTCATGCAAAATTGATTCTTTTTGGCTGGATTATTTGCAGCCTGGTAAATGTGAAAGATTAGCAGAAACATTTGTTGATATTTCATGAAATAAATTAATTAAACCGTTAAATTGCCATGTTTTTGTCATGGTGCATCAAAAATAGTGGTTGGAACCAGTTTCAATGAGGACATTATTGTGCTTAGGTGAGTTAGTGTGAGTATTTTTAGTTAACATTGTTTACAATAGACTTATGTTGTCAAGACAGCATTAAAAATTGCTAACAAGCTAAAAATCTGATGGTAAACATGACCCCGACATGTTAGCATCGTCGTCATCAGTCATTGGAAAGTTTCAGAAGTTAATGAATAATGTGATTCAGTGATATTATACAAATAAAAGGGATTTATTTGATTTAGCTGAAAGTTAGCACTCAAATCAATAATCAATGAGCATCAGATCAATAGCTCATAGCTACTTCAGCTGTGTGTGTGACGCATTAATACACACACACACAAACTCGACCCCGTGTGGTCAAATTAAAGTCATAAATTCTGTCTCCACTAACTTCATCCACTCTACTTTATTCAAGCGGACGTTTAATCTTCAACTGCAGTGAAACAACAACGACCTGCGAGATGATGGAGGGATGAGAGAGAGAGAGTGACAGACAGGCAGACAGACAGGCAGACAGACAGAGAAAGACAGACAGAATGACAGAGACAGAGAGACAGAGAGAGAGACAGACAGACAGACAGAGAGAGAGACAGACAGACAGATAAAGATCCATAAATCACCATCTAATTTCAGCTGTGTTATCAGCTGATAAACTGTTGACCCCGTGACCTTTGGCAACGAGGGAAATCAACAGTTTTCAAATGTATTTTTACAAATTATTCTTATTATTAGTAGTATTAGTATTAGTATTATTATTATTATTGACCTCATACTTAAACTTTAAAAGCTAAAACGTAGCCAAAAAGATAAACACATTTAAAAAGAAATGTGTTCAGTTTGAAGAATATTATTTTAAAAAGTGAATTAAAAGCAATGTAATTGATTCAATAACATGTTTATTGCTAATTTTATATATATCCAAAACTTTCACTCATTTTAACAAATTCTCCCAAAAACTGAAACTTTTTTTCCCGAAATACAAACGTTTTTTTTTTTTTTAAAAACTGAACAATTTTCCCAAAAACTGAAAAAAGTATTCAGCTTCTCTCTGAAACTCTAACATTGTATATTATTTTTATTTATTTCATCCTGTGACGTGTTCTGAGATTAAATACCAGACAATTTTTCATTTTATTTTTCGATATATTTATATTTTATTTGTGCAGGTATATGTGTAATTTATGCAGAAACGAGAGAGAAACTGTGGTTGTGTCGACTTTTGTTTGTGGGGGGAAGTATTTTGTCTGCACACGACGAGACAGTAACGTGGAATATCCTCCGCCTCGTGACGCTTCACATCTCTGTCCAGCAAAAATCACTTCAATTTGGATAAATACAATAAAATGACCTTCACTTTTTTCCTGCAGACCATAATGAGCGATAGGATTTGGAGCGTGGACGCCGCTCAGAGCTGTGGTGTTTTAATGATGCGGCTCTCTATAGATCCCGAGCCCGAACCCGGGCGACAGCACGGAGCCTCATTGATCACACGAGCTACGAGCTCAGCAGCCGCCAAATTAACATATTCATTTCAACTGGCATTTAAGCCGCGGAGAGACGGATGGAGAGAGAGAGAGAGAGAGTGATGGAGGACGCAGAGGTGGAGCAGAGCAAAGAAGACGGGATATTAGTTTAATAACTTATGTAAATGACGTTTAATACGACAGTGGATTTATAGAAACTTCAGGAAAGACATTAAAACACTCTTTTTTCTTTTTTACTTTAGTGGTGAATCTACTGTGGTGCTACAGTGACTTCACCAGTGTCAACATCCATCACTGAAGTGCTGTAGCAGCTTCACCCGACACGACTTTCTGCGTCTCCGCTCTTTTTTTCAACAAAGTCCAAAATCTATTTGGGTGAAACTTACAAGTCGGCACAAAAGGAAAAACACACAATAAAGCGGGCGAATTTGGTAGAAACATAGAGCTGGTGACTCTGCTGAGCTTCAAGATGCATTCAAGGAACCCTGCAAATGTGGTCACTTCTACAGACCCAGCAAACACTTCCTGCTGCAGCCACCTTTAAGGTTTAATGTTTGTTTTAATTACTCATGTATTATGTTCTATAGTTACACGAGTACAAATGTTTCATATTAATGAATAAAAACCAAAAAAACAGATGCATCATAAAATGACTAGACTGAGTTAAAAATACAACTCATATTTACAAGCAAGCAACGTTTTTTTTCAAAATTCAACAGGAACAGAATTAGCCACGTAATATTTATAAATAGAT
>NW_025321274.1:25000-37697 GCF_019176455.1 Solea senegalensis
TTTGGTTGTTGTCAGTGCCGCAGATGTTGCTGGGATTAATTCCAACGTTACCCGCTCTCTACAGAAGAAATCAAACAGAAAAGTTCCTGACTGTGAAAACGGTGGCCTTCATCTTATGGGAACTGTAAATGTCTTAAGTGGTTTTACAGAGACGTATACATATATTTACATATATAGGTGACTCTTCTCATGTGATCATTTTAACCCGAGGAGGTCGACAAACGTGGTGTTCTGAATTAACGTTGAGATTGTCGAGAATTCTACTGGGTGGTGTCACTCGGAGCGCCCCCTACAGTTGGCATTCCAGATGGTTTCAACTCATTGGAACTCTCCTTTGGAATTTAAAGTTAATACTAAATTTTGGGACGGTAGCTCGCTATTGCTTATAAGTTGTTAAGCGACGTCCACGCACAACCAACGCGTTTCCTTGCACGCAGTTCCAAAATTCTGGGCTGCGTTACCCATTCCACACCTGATGTGTAAGTGTACCAGGGCCTTTATTTGGATAATTCAGGACGAGTCGCTCGTAGCTTGTTGGTGTCTCCACAAATCTAGCTGGGTACGGGCTACCTCATTTTTTGTGTTAAGCTAACAGTTTCTGCTGCATTCTGAGGTCATGGATGGTTTCACAGTTACAAGATGACTCACTGATTCATCAAATTGTTTGAACTCCTCATTCCCCCCGAGTTTGCGATTCAAGGTGGCTGAATCAGCGGAGTTAAAGCTGTTGTTTTTACACGCAGAAATGTCTGTTTTTATATATCAAATAACCAATGAACACGTTTATTAAAGTGACTAAATTAGACAACTAGATGGCAATGGGGGGGTGACGTCATTCCCAGTTCTGATATTTATCCTGCGATGTTTGTGGCGACGGGAACGCGCTAATAAAAACAAAGTGGCAGTTGTGACCTCCTCGGGATAAAAGAGCTTCAGTCATATATGAAGTGTGAAGCTTGATATTTCTATGATACGTCTTACATTCAAATAACACAAAAAAAGATAAAGTATATACTTCACAAAAAAATATATGTTTGCTATTCAGAATTTCTACAAGAAAACAATCATTTTCCTCTCGGCGCTTCGCTCTGCTCCGTCTCCGGCATCCTCCTCTACATCGTTCTTCATACAGGACAGGATTTATTACATTTAAGATAGTAACAACTACGACGACATGAATTTGACCACCGAGTCCCCTAATTACAGTGCGGAGGTTAAAGGTCGGGGGGGGGGAGGGGGTCGAAAGGTGGTTTGCCTTTAATAGCCCTTCATGGCGATGGACGCCGCGCCGGCGTTGTCGTGGCGTCTCACCTGGTGGATCATCAGCAGGGAGATCAGCAGACCCAGAAGCTGTGGAGACAACACACTTGACCGTAAGACTGGAGCA
Organism: Solea senegalensis; assembly: GCF_019176455.1. Taxonomy (NCBI): domain Eukaryota; kingdom Metazoa; phylum Chordata; class Actinopteri; order Pleuronectiformes; family Soleidae; genus Solea; species Solea senegalensis. The sequence continues at coordinate 26,388 of NW_025321274.1, forward strand.
ACAACACTGAAGCTAACGTTTGTTGGACTGTGGGAGGAACCTGGAGAACTGGGAGAAAACCCACGTACAAACGGGCTGAACATGCACAACGGCCATTGTGGGGCAAACCCAGGTCTTCTCAGTGCAAAGGCAAGAGGTGAGTTGCGACAAATATTGTGTTGTTTGTCTGTTTGAGTTGTGGAGCTCAAGAAATAACAGACTCCACCTCAAATACAGGTAACAAAGTGGAAGACATAAGAAGACTTTTACTGGTTCCTCATACGTTTATGTAGAACTTAAGAACATTTCTGTCCAGTGAAGAAAAGGGGTTGAACTTTTTGTCGTTCTCTGACAACAATAACAAAGCAGAAGAAAAGATGAACTTACTGCGGTGACTGCGCACGCAAAGAAGAAGCCCATGAGGATGTTGAAGAGCAAGTTGATGATTGACATGAAGAAAACGCTGCAGGACTGTCGGGAAAACAGATGGAGAAGAGTCACGCACTGAAAACATCGCAGCTTCGTACAGTGGTATTTTTTGGTCAGTGATTAAATACCTCTTCATAAATCTGGGCGGGGCCTGTGGTTCCCTGGGGTGGAAAAGAGAACAAATGTCTCGATCATGATTAGCAATGGTTCAGTCAAGAAAAGTTTCAAAGGGAACAGAACTTTGCACGTCTGGTTGGTTTTTCATCTTATTATCCATCCATTCATCCATCCATTATCCATCCAGCAGTGGAGACAGCCCCCCAATTTCCCCACAATAAGACATTTAACCTTCACAATGACTCTGAAGTTCTAAACATCCTGCACCAGTTCTGCTTTAAGGACCCTTTCACACCAGAACTGTTTGGTCCACTTTAAAACGGACCAGAGTTTGTTTCCTATAGAAATCAAGTGTCAAGAACAGGATTGTTACACTGGGCAGTGTAACATCTCCTCTCATGCTGGTCCTTTATGTCATTGGACGTCAACAATGAGCTGGCAGCTGTGAACCCAGCGCAGTCAGCTGTCACCCTGAACTACAAACATGGTTCAGTGCCTCATATGTTTGAAGCTGTTACCGTTAAAAAGAAATGGCTTGTGTTCGAGCAGGATACAGTTGTCTGCGGGCTGATCCATAAATGTTCAGGACTACCTTGTCGTTGTGATGTATGCATGTAAATGCCTCAATTACAGCATGAACTCCTGCCCTGAGTCGGCCTCGCTCGCTCACACACGCACTGACACACGTGAGAATGCATGCATGATGATTTCTCCTTATAATTCATACGCTGCAGCACTTGAATATCGAAAGGTTAGAGCTGTCATATATTTATATATCATATTTATTACTCATGTACCATAGCATCAGTTTAATCTTTTGAGAAGACTATTTAAAGGGCTGTTTCACCCATTTTTTCCATTCGATCGAGTGAAGAACAATCTTAAGATCCTTGTGAGGCTGCTGTGTATGTGTCACATTCTCTTACAGCGCTGGAATATTATTTATTTTCTTATTGAAGATCCTTGACCCTTTACAACTGTTATAATTTACAGAAACTCAGTGAAGCACAGCGTAGGGCTTTTATTTTCTAATAGTACATTTTACTAATAGTCTTGTTTTGGAAATGAGACATGTGTCTCAGAGTGGCCATTTTATGATCACATTTATCTCTGAAAATAGGTAAAAAACTATATATTTTCTTGGTGAAGTGTCTCTTTAAAGATCAAAGTGAAGAAGATGCCTCTTACTAAAACTAAATGTTACTGGATTATCACTGCCATCTCCTCTTTTCTCAGTCATTAATCGATCTGATAACGAGATGTTCAAATAATCTGATGTAGTTTATTATTCACAACACATCGGTTATTAAGTAGTTGTAATGTTAAATATATGGGTTAACTCTACTAGTACTCCCCACTGTGTTGCTGTTACCTTCCTCGTTGTTTTTTGATACCGCTGCCTGTGTGTTTGGACGGATCAAACCACTCAAATCCAGACCACAGAGTGTTAACTAGTACACCAACCGTGTGGCCCGCTTCTCCTTCACTGATATTTCTAAAAAATCTAACCTGCAGAGGCTTCAGGTGTTAACTGACTCCCTCAAAGCAACTTAGTGGATGATATTTTGGCAAAGTGGCTGTTAAATCCTGACAGGTGCTGGCGGCATTGTGACAGGACAAAGATTAGGCAAATGGGACGTGTATTACTAAATGTTTTTAATGCAGCCTCAATTTCTGGCTCATATTCCTCTTATTAAGTGAATTTGCCAACACTTGGGGCACTTTGTGACACATGCCACGGCGCACTGCAGGAGCTTCCCCCTCTTGCTGTGTTGATTGCAGGTGCAGAGTGAAGCATCACCTACAGGTACACTGTTAGAATGAAAATCCCAGCTGTTACCCTCACTTCACTTGGCTGTGAATTACTGGATTCAGTTTGGAAGGGAATCGGCAGGTGCTGCACTTGGACTTAGAGCTCGAGAAGGATTGTGAAAGCAGATTGGCTGCATTCAGAACATGGGAAAATGTTAATCACTCTCAATACGTTCTAATTACCACAGCGTCGCAAGGTGCCAGTTGAGGAAATGGGATTATGAAAACAAGAACTTGAGTTTGGTTTCTTTTTCTCCGCTGTAGAGCCCCGTTTCTGATAGAACTGCAATTACCCGGAACATTCCTTTGTACTGCTGCTGAATGGAGATGTGCAGGGACATAAAATGTACACTTCACTGAAACTCTGCTTCAATGTTTGTGTCTTGCCTTGTCTGTGACCTGTGGATTTAAAATGTTCCAACCAAAAGTGTGTTAGGGTTTTCATCACTGCAGAGGCCTGATAATGACCCATTTATTTGAATCAGGTGTGTTGGAGCAAGAAAACTAATAAAACATGACCAGGACCAGGATTAAGATTAAGAAACACGGTGCTACAGTAACCTATTGCTTTTCATAACTCACCTAGTCAGAGGCACAACAAGGTCAAAGACAATCAGTCTTTGTAAAAACACAATTTCATCTTTTTCTTTTCAGTATGTTCAAGACAAGATCATACATGTGTATGAAACAGACGTGTCAAATCTTTGACAAATCGCTGCACCGGTCTCATCAGCCCTTGGAGCCTCAGTGATGAATTTGTCTCATTTATCTCACTGAAAATGCTGTTTTGTTTTGACCTCCATTTTGTTCATGAAGGTTGAGCTGAATTACAAGAGCTTTGAGGAATTGACAAGCTGTAAGGAGGAATTATCTCAAATTAACTAGAGAGCAGTGGAGGGAAGCTCTATTAAAATCTTGCCAAATTCTTGAGGATTTTACTTGAAGACAATACAAAGCCAATCTGTAATTGGAAATATCACAACTATAGGACTGACTGCCTGGAAAATTGAGTCTGGACTGGTGCTCACGTGCATGTACTCACCTGTCAAACACCTTTTTTTAAGCTTCACGGGCATGAAAATAAAACGTCTATGTTTTTCTTTAGAACGGATGACATAATGGCATTCATTTCACCAGCACATGCTAACATGCCATTAATATGGATATCGTTACCTGCATGAGTAGGCATCTGTGTAAAAGGAACCTCCCACTCTCTATTACTCTGGTGTAACAACCTGCTTTGACCATAGTGTTGAACACAAGACGGGGGTGAGTGGAACTTTTAGCAATTACGCACTAATTCTGCCGTCACATAACATAATCTAAAAGTATGAGTATTAAAATGCTCTGAATGTTTTAGTGAGATGTGGTAATGTGCATTTTGTGACGGCGTTATTCTGCACTCTTGCACCTCCGATTGGATTTGATTTGAAAGAGTTATTTGAACGTGAAAACCCCCCCCAGAAAATCAGCAATTAAATTTAACACGAGTTGACACATATTTAAAGTGGGAAGAAGTCTAGACAAACCCCTGTCCCTTATTTTTATTTGTATTTATATTTTATCCCGTTTCCTTCACATAGAACATCATCAGATAGACAAATAGACCAAACAAAACAAGAACGCAGCTAAGAGTCACTTTAAACTGAACATGAATTAATAAATAAATGGCTACTCAGTAACATAAATAATATATTGAACATATTTAATTAAAGAAATTAATTAACACCCTCCTGTGATTATCGCGCCGCCATATCATCCCTGTATCCCATGAAAATATGATCTTTATATTTTCACATTTTTTTCCATAGTTTAATGACCTGCAGAATCTTTTAATGTTTAATTTAAATCTTTAATTTTATTCATTTAAAACATCATTCCTCCCTCTTAATTAGTAACCCCCCCCCGATCCCTGAACATGTTCTGAATATTTCGTGGTAATTGGTGATTATTGGCTTTGAGCATGATTTGTGCTGTCTTTAGTGTGTTTGTGAATTTTAAAAAGATTGACTGCAAGATAAGTGAGTGAGTATGATCCAAATAACCTACACTATGAATGACTCCTTATTGCCCTTTTTTTGTAACGACCTGACGACTTCTCTGTCACATTAACAAGAAATAATATACTGACCACAAACTCATTTCCATTCCATGGTTTTCTACAACTTAATTAGTGGGATTCAAAAACAATTAAACACACAATTTAGCACTTTCTTAACATGATGTCTGCTCGGACTGCCAATAGAAACAATATCCCTTTGTTCCACTGGTCGCTCATCCACTGTGGACCATTAAGCCTTCATTTTTTTCTCAAGGTTCATTTCATTTGAACTACAGCAACTACAACTTAATTCCTGCACTGGCTTACTGCTAATATATCCTGTCCTATTGATTACTGTGAAACTAAATTACGCCTCACTGTAAACTGAGCCCTTTTACTCACCGTGTATTATTGTGTTAGTGGCTCATATATCTAACTGTGGCTCTTCTCTCCCCTGTTGCATATTAAATGCATTAATTAGTTGCATCTTATTTTATCTTGCTGACAACATTAGGCACGCTCTCTGCAGGCTCTTTCCACCTTGCTGGGTGAATAAAAACAGTTTGTTCTCTCTGGATTTGAATGTAAATATTCCTTTTTTGTTACATTGCAAACAAACACCGCGATTGGGCACATTTACACAGACTCTTAACTAGCCTTCTTTTGTAACTCTCAGCAAGTATGGAATGGATCGTATTTGACTATAGGGACACATACTTATACTGTAATCTAACAACAAAGCATATTTCCCAATATCCTTACTATAAATGAATCCTTTGGTTCAAACCCAAGTCAATAAACAACCTCTCTTTTAATCCTTTGTCTATTCCCATTCTCCTTGCACTGATATGGATGCATGATACATACAGGAAGCAAGACAACCAGCAAAGGGAGTTCATTGAGCAACAACCATAAAAGCCATTTATTACCTTTTACAGCCTATATCACATACACGCACACAGGTAAGATCCAAGTGGAATAGTACACGGTGAAGCAAAGCTCTACCTCAACCAGAGATTTAAGCCCATGGCGTGACAAAATGGATTTTGTTGGAGGGGAAAATAATAAGGAGTTCTAGTTAAAGGACACAGGAACAGGATTATGATGATGCCGGGTTTGGTGTGGCAGCTGTTTGCCTTCAATCTGGTGTTCACGCCTGAGTGGGTCCGTGGGTTTACCTGCACTCGGGGTTTGTCATGTGAGGATTGTGTGTGTGACTTTACTGACAACTGTGGAGATGGTATCAATGAGGAAAACTGTGAGTAAAAGTGGAAAATACACAGTATGTACTGTCATGTAACACTTGATAATATGAAGATAATACAGAGCAAAACAGGGCAGAGAGACAGTAAAACATTTAATATGCTGCTTGCTGGTGTAAATACTAGTGAAAACTAATTTTCAAGGGATTGTAAACATGAAAGGAACTGGCCTCAGCTGGATCAATATTCATTTTCTTAATGTGATAATCTTCCACACAATGATCAAGCCTATAAAATGAAAGAAAAAATGACACAATTCTACGTAATTTAAAAGAGCCATATCATACCGGTAACTAAACTGGCTTATACTGAAGATACCTCTTTTTTAACACACATAATGACACAACAAACTTACTGTTGTTTTGTATACTGTATATACACTAGTTGCACAATTAACTGTACGGTCAAAAAGGGTATTCTTGTATTTCACTTAGTTTTTGAGAATTTGAATGAATTAATGGTGGTAAAATGTCCACATTTTAAAGTGAAACATGTGAAAGCAGCTGTACAGTGAAGCTGTTACTGTTTTCTGTTGAAGGCCCTGGATATAAGAGGTGTAACTTTGAGGTGGGATTCTGTGAATTCACTCAAAGCTCGGAGACGTTTTCTGAATGGACCAGAACAAATGAAGTCCCCGGACTCGATCATGACCACACCAACAACACAGGTGAGAGCATTTTGACACTGAATTTATGTCATTCATTTCTTCCTCATGCACCTCTCACAATCTCCTCTCTGTCCCCTTTAGCGTACTTCCTGTCTTTGTTACCTGTTGGAGGAAACAGAACCACAGCAGACCTGAGCGGCCCTGTATTCCAGCCCAGTCAGACTTGTCAGGTAACTCTACAGATAGATACTTAACAGTAAAAAAACAAGGCAAATCCACGAACAACACAATATCATTGAATGAGCGTCCTGTTATTTCAATTCAACAGATGAGTTTCTATTATTACGTTGCGGCGGCACATGGAGATCTGCAGGTCCTGGTTCAAGCTCATCCTCTGGCTCAGAGCACGGTGTTGTGGAAACACTCACAACAACCACAGACGGAAACATGGCAGCCGACCATGATTCACTTTGCCAGCAATCACAGTTTTCAGGTCCGTAATGTTCAGAATTTACCATGATTACATTTTGCGTGTCACACGGAGGAGTAGTAGCTAGCGTTATTGGCTCACAGCAAGAAGGTCCCCAGTTTGAATCCTGGTTTGACCAAGGGCCTCTCTGTATGGTGTTCTCCTCGTGTGCAGCTCGCTCATGTGGAGGAGAAAATGTCAGACAATTAATTAATTTCTTAGAGTATATTAAATTATAATTAGGACAGCAACTAATAATTATTTTCACATTCAATTAATCTGTTGAATGTTTTCTCTATTTATCAATTAGTTGTTTTATAAATGGAGTAAATGATGTGTAAATGACAAGATGTTGAAGCAAAGAAACCAGATCATATTCACATTTATGATTAATTCAATAATTAAGTTTTAATTAATATTGCTCTGGATACTAAATATTTGACACGGCATATTTATATTAAATATAAGACAATCCGTATGTAGACAGATGCATCTGCAAGCTGGTAAATAATGTACACTTCATTTGTAAAACATGACGTAATTGTGCTAATATAGTGGGTTTTAGCTGCTGTTCGATATCAGTATATTTCCTTGAAAGTGATAAAGTCGTCACAGCAGAACACAAGCTGCACTACAGGAGCCATTTACGTGCAGTGAGAAGGTACTGACCCCTTTGGACCTTTCAGTGGCCATCTGGACTTGTGCACATGAAGCCTGCTGTTTGTGTCCTTCCTCTATCAGACAATGTCAGCGTCTCCCTTTCTCAGCCGTCACCATCTGTCACTGAGCGCAGCCAGCTCCCGTTTCATAACGTACAGTAACGCCCGCATCAGTACGGGGGTAAAGAGAGGTCAGCTTACTGTTAACATTCACTTTCAACGCCATGAATCCACTTCCTGTCTCAGACACAGAATAACTATGTGGGTTTTATTTTCAAATTTTCCATTTCAGTCAGTTTCTATTAATTATGTAAATTTTTCATCCAATTAAATCCAATAGGTTTTTATTTTTAGACATTCTTACAGTAAATACATTGGAATTCTAATATATAATGAAATACACAAAAATGAACAAAGTCATTGTATTTTATAGAGCTGCCTCTGCTGACAGTAACCTTTTTTCTGGAGGATAATCAAACAAGATTTTGGCTAAAATCCTAAATAAGCAGTAATGTAATTTCATTTTAATGTGTTTAATTTTATCCTCCCAGCCCAGAAAGTCACAATTTATTTTCTTCTTTGGGAGACATGATCCAGCATTTGTTTAAATTATCTTGATCTTTTTGAATTCTCCCGTATTTCTGTTTGGTATTTTACATACACGTGTGTCACAACGATGTACAGATGTCAACAGTTTCATGTTTTCCCCGCAGGTTGTTGTTCGTGGGGAGTTTTCAGCCGACAGTGAAGTCTCTGAGGTCCTGGCCATCGACGACCTATCCTTCAGTCCCGGCTGTCTGACTGTGACCGGTACTGCTACCATTAATAATGTTTCACTACACAGACAGGGCAGGTTCAGACCTTGACATTTTTGAAATATCACCATGCATAAACAGGCCGCTACACACTTGTTTTGAATACTAATAACAGAGGGGAGACACTAAAGCACTCAGAAAGTGATTCACAACAGAATAACTGAATCATTAAAATAGTGCTTACCACACTGAATAAGAATGAATTTGAATCTGCAGGTTTATTTATGTCTTCTGTAGTGCACTAATTCTAGCTCAGTGATGAATATGATGCAGTTTTTGGAAAGAATTCTGACATATTGACATATATAGATTTTTAGCTCAAACTGTAGCGTCTGTACATCTTTAATGAACCATCTAATATATGATCCCACGTCAGATCTCTGCCTGTAAAAATACAGTCGATGAAGCTTCTTTATCGAGCGTCTCATTTAGGCTACCGTCTGTGGCCTTTATTTTAAGTCTCTTTTCCTGGTCGAGCATCAAAGCTACTCTGATCGGAGACAGAGCTGCTCTGGAAACAGAATGTCACAGTTTGATGTCAGTGGTCGGAGCCAAAATACAGTCGTTTTTTTGTGGATCTTTGCCAGAGAATGAGATTTGAACTGCAGAGTAGAGTTTAAAAATCAAATTTGTACTTGCTGGTTTATTTAAGAATGGTTGTTGTAGTTCTGCTGGGAAGCAATGAGGTTGAAATTGGGTGATACCGGGCGAAATGTCTCTTTAAGTACTGGATGACAGACAAAATTGTCCCCTTTGGGGCAGGATGCAGTTTCCTTCATCTTCCAGCTCATTGTTTTGTTTGTCTCTGGCCTGTTTTAAAAGGAGTCAGTTGATACTTTGCCACCAGCAGCTCCAGATCCTCTTTTCTTGTCAAACCACCAATTCTGGATAAAGTGTCTTTGACTTTCACATTAAAATACCAATAACACTTTACTACACAGGCATGGTTTAATATGTAAGCTACATTAATTTAGCCTGAATCTGTGCAGGAAGCCATATCGCTTTGATATGTAGCCTAAACTGTGTGTCAAATTGCTAACTGCATCCCACTTAAAGAGGGTTCTTTATGTTCCACATTCCACAGTCTTCAGCCTATAGTGCACAAATTCATTGAACTGAAATATGGGGTTCACAGCATCACTTTATCTACTTTCGATAATCTGTCGCAAATGATGGCAGCGCAACATTAAATAACCTTGAATGAACGGGCAGAATGCGAAAATAAGATGCAGCCTCTTTAATACATCAGAATTCACATCATGTCAGTGTTATTTGAAATTTGCACATGTGAGGTTGTTTGTATGTTGTTCATGTTTTGGGAATAAAATAACTTACTCATTTGTACTGCATGCATTCCAAAACATATTTATACACCATGTTGTTTCCAGGTTCCATTTATCTTCCAAGTTGACACAACAACCAGCTGGAAACCATTAGAAATGGTTAATTTTTCACTTCTCTTTCCAAAACTCCTCACAAGCGAAGTGAAATTTAAAGTCTTCGATGTACTATTGACATAAATATCCAATTTATAATCATTAATTCATGGTGGAACAGAATCCCCCCCAATAACAAAGCTAATGTAGTGTACTTTGGATGCAGCTAAACTCCTCTCTCCTCATCTATCATAATCTCCCATGAGTGTCTTTAAAACCATAGAATCACATGATGGGAGTCGGTGATAAACAATGTAATGCTCTGTGTCATTTTAATTCAGTACCTCTCAGCCTCCAAAGTGCCTCTTGCAACAGAATACTCTAATCCCATTAAAAATGTCGATTGTATAAATTTTTTTTTATTCCTGTGGCAGAGAGCAGTCTGCCCCCTCCCACCGCTTGCCCTCCCTCGTGGTTTGCCTGTGGTGGTGGGAATTGCATCAAGAATAGCAAAGTGTGCGATTTCACCCCAGACTGTCCCCACGGAGAGGATGAAGCCAGCTGCCGTAAGAACCTTGTTGCTAAGTAACGCGTTCAAATAATCCTCATCCCATTTGTACATTTGGCCGAGAGCAGTGTGGCGACTCATATTCATCTGTCTGAAGGTCGAGAATGGGCTGAAGACGCATGCGAAGATTGGGTTTCTTTTTCAATTATTTTTTTCCAAACTGATTTGTCAGTGTATGCTGATCGCTGATACATCCTGTCCTAGATAAAAGAACAATTATTATGATCCTTGTTTTCAATGATTTATCACATTTGTTTTTGAATGGACAAGGCACCATCGTTGTACTTACTGTTGTAAGTTGTTGTTGTGATGTAACTTTTCATTTTATGAATGATCTAAGCAGTTCTTCCACAACATCCCAATCAAAAGTAATAACTCTCTTTGTCAGAGAAATAGATTTTCCATTACAACCACATTTGCTGAGAAAAATCATGACAGCACTGAAAGCTTGATAACAATACATTTGTGTGTGTTGTAAGGTTGGAAAGGAATCAGTGCTTTGTTGATTTCATGTCTCTCTGGCCATTCAGCCTCTGTGTGTGATTTTGAGGACGGGTCCTGCGGCTGGTACGAGCTCACTCTTGGCGATGGCTTTGACTGGGTCAGGGGGTCATCTGTGGAGGTGCCGTCTGACTACTACAACCACCCACCGCCTTTGGACCACTCCACAAACAGCACCAAAGGTTAAGAACACACAGTCACACCACACATGGACCGCGGCGGTGATTAAATGCGATTTGTGCAGTCACGTTTATCGGTCGAGGGGAATAAGAAAAGAAAGGTGAGGAGCTGATTGGATGATTTATGTCCTGGGTGTGTGGTCAAAAATATCTGGGTAAAGATGTGGAAGGAAGAAAAGTTCATGGGGAAATGTTTCAATGGAAATAGTTTCACCAACCATTCTGCACCAGTCTCCCCCACATCTTTCACCGAAAAACTCAATCTGAAGCACCATTAGTCTCCCCCAGACTTAAGCATCACCACATGCTACTGCATTTCATGCCTCATCACTTTTCTTCACATCAACCCCCCAGAATAGACTCAACTCGTTGAGGCATGTTTTTAACAAGAAAACGTGTTGCAGTCTGACACCAAATAAGTGTTTTAGCTGCACCATCTGTTGTTTTTGTCCTTCGCGTTACACGAGCACACTGTGAGAGGCTGCTCTGTCAGGTC
>NW_025321275.1:0-22500 GCF_019176455.1 Solea senegalensis
GGGTTTTACCACTTTTCCAGCAGCTTCCAGCAGCGAGGACAAAGACAGGAAACACATTTACACATTAATGAGTCAGTGATGAGTCATAATCCTGACAATACCATAAGTACCATAAATATCTGAGTGGGCCACTTTGGAAATGCACATATAGAGAAGTGGTTAAAGAGAGGGTTCAAGATTCCAGGACTGGAGACACAAGGAAAAACTGACCGTAGCCACAGAAGTCTCACCTTCAGCTTAATTCAGCGTTCACATCTCGATCTCACGGCTGCTGGTGCTACTTACACTGCTGCTAGTAGCACCGCTAGCACCGTCTCTGCTAGTGTTGTCTGCCTACCGCTGCTGCTAGTGGTACTACCAGTGCTGCTAGTACCACTAGTAAATGTTAGATGGTTTGTATTAGTCTTGATGACCACTCATAGCTGTTTTACATTCGAGTTTGCCATTCACCCATTCATTCACACCCATTCACACGGACTTACAGCGCATTTATCACTCATCTTTCATACCCATTCAAATGCTGCTAGCACAGCTGTCTCTGTAGCTGCTAGTATTGCCAGCTACTAACGGTACTAGCAGTGGTGACATCCGCCGCTAGTAGTGCTACTACTGCTGCAAGTGCTAGTTCCGCTGCTTCCGCTGCTAGTGTTGCCTATCGCTAGTGCCACCTTATTACTGTGGCTATTGATGCTAGTATTGTTTGCTACTAGTTACACTAACTAGTAGCGCTAGTACTGCTGCTTGTGCTAGTGACGCTGCTGCTAATATCATTATATATATATCTATCTTTTTTTACATACACATATGTGCATGTAGTGTTAGTAGCAGCGCCACCTCTGGTTTGACAATACACACACACATTACATGACTATCTGCTCCATTAACAGCTAATTAAGATGTGACTGATCTCCTCTGAGGGAAAGTGTTCTACTTAACTGCCTTTCAAGCAGATCCTCGTCCCACATTAATCTCCTTCCCCAGGGAAACATTGATATTGATCTTTTTTTCTCTTTTTTTTCCCATGACACCAATCTCTCCTCCATGTCATGTGATGTGACCCACTAAATCCAAACCAGTGCCAAATTGTATCACAGCCCCCAGTGAAGATGAGTCATATTTTGTATATTAGTTTTTAGTGATTCCTATTTTCTTTCATGAATATTGAATATAGTTTTTTATGGCGCTTCCTCGTATTTAAAAATACTGTACTGTGTTTTGGATGAACCAGGAGACTTGACTCAGAAAATGATATTTATTTTAAGTTTCAGTGTGAGGCGTCTGCACACTGAGGTGCACTGCACCGACCTTTTTTATTGCTCTTTTTATGTTAATGATGAAAACGCCTTCACGAGGAGCAGCTCTCTGTAAAATCACCTGGAACGACCTGTTGATGTTGCATTAAAATAATGGAGATGCTCTTCTGAGAGGAAGAACTCCTCACCTGCTCACGTTACATGTCTGATCAAAGTGGCATTTGAGAAAGTGGCAGTATGTGTGTGTGTGTGTGTGTTAAGAAAGGATTTGGTTTATTTGTTTCCAAAGTTTCTGCTTATTTAACTTTTTACTCAAAATCAAATAAATAAAATCTACGTCAGTTTACGATATCTGAAGAACATGTTCACGTCTTTATCTCACTGTTAGACACACCTTTCTAACAGGAAACTGAAGTTTATAAACCACTCACTCTCCCACACCAAACCTCATAGAGAAAATCAGTGATTTTAGCTGGCAGGGACACAGGAGCTGCTGTCTGCTACTGCCTCGTGGTGGTCACTTTGTGTCACTGAAGTAAATCTGAAAGAAGGATTTCAAACCCCAAAGTCACAAAATAAGAATTTAGTGACAAAGACAGCAGTGGATCAACAACTCCTGAAAATCACTGATTTTCTCTTTTGGTGTAGAAAGTTTCTGGTTCTGTCCTCATTTGTTTCCATGTGACAAACTCAGATCACTGTTACTACTCCTATGTCACCACACCAGTCCCGTCATGGTTAATATTATTTTATTTAGATTTAATGACTAAATTGTAAACCTAATCTGTTTCAAACTAATTGAAGCATGACTGAAACACATGACAAACACATGATTCCCAGACAATTTCGTCAAAATCTCTCCTTTCTGAGTTATAATGCTTAACAGAAACAACTAATATTTCTAATTCTAATACTTCTACTACTGATACCTCTTATACAAAATATTATTAGTATTATTTTAACAGGGAAAACCAGTGTCTTCCTAACCGTATAAGAGGAAAGTAATTGATACAACTAACGTCAAATTGTATATATATTTAAGTAATTTTGTTCTTATTTATTTGGTTTAGTCGCTTTGGTTTCATTTGTAAATCAAAACCGGAAGCAGGAAGTAAACCGGAAATACGTAAGCGTGACGTTTCGTTGAAAAACAAAAACAAACCTCGGTGTTCCATCGCCGTCGCTGTTTGTTTGATTGTGTCTTATATTTCCCGCCCTTTAAACCTACACGGTGGTGACGTCACTCGTCGTGTTCATGGTGAGACTTTCATTTACGTCATAAAGTTTAAAAGACGAGCGCACCCGTGGTTTACACCGCTGCGAACTGATGCTAGCCCGTGTTAGCTCAGGATGCTAGCACGATGCTAGTGGCGGAGTGTTGCTCAACCCGCGGTGTGTGTGTGTGTGTGTGCGCGCATGTGTGTCTGTGTGTGTGTCTGTGTGTGTGTATATGTGTGTGTCTGCCGTGTCACAGGTTGTTGTTTCAGTCGTGGTGAAGCTGTAACAGCGCAGTGAGGCTCCTTTTCCCCCAGCCATGACTCAGCAGAGAGGAGTGAACAGCCTGCAGTTCAACCAGGACCAAAGTAAGAACCACACTGAAGGCTCAGTGCTCACAACAAATGTTTAGTTTAGTGTGGATGTTTGAATCACTGACACATTGTCAGAGCTGTGAGCGCCCCCTGTGTTGAGAACCACACTGACAGGCACTCTCACCCTCAGTGAAAACATGGCTGCCTGTAGAAAAAAAAGTGACTTTAGTCACTAAAGTAAAGACTCACTTAATAAGACACATGTCAGTTTAAGTCTACGATGTCATAACACCATGTTCACGTCTTTATCTCACTGTGAGACACACTTTTCCAACAGGAAACTGAAGTTTGTAAACCACTCACTCTCCCACACCAAATCCCATAGAGAAAATCAGTGATTTTAGCTGGCGGGAACACTGGTCCTCTGCTGCCTCGTGTGGTCACTTTGTGGGGTTTGGTGTGGGAGAGTGAGTGGTTTACAAACTTCAGTTTCAGTGAGATATCGTGATTTAAACTGACGTGTATTTTATAATGCAAGTCTTTTGTTAACATTTCTGAAATATTATATTTTTATATGAAAATATAGCACAAATGTGCAGGAATCTGAACGCTGAGGAAATTCAGGTTGCTTCATTGTTTTCTTCTACTCTATATATACATATACATATAAAAAGATTATATTTTTTATCACCATGACATAAACATTTGTTTTTAAAGAAACACAACATCAGAAAGTTGAGTTCCAATAAACAAAAAAAGCATAAAAAAGTAGATGCTAAAATCTGAAATCATAACATCAAACTATTACTAGAAAGATTGTAACAACATAGTCAACAAGACAATCATAAACAAAACAAAACAATTTAAGTTCATGTGCTGTAGCGGTGTCTTAGTTAATGTGCATGTACATTCATGTGTTCATCGCTCTCTGATTATAGGCTGTTTCTGTTGTGCGATGGAGACCGGGGTCAGGATTTATAATGTGGAGCCTCTGATGGAGAAAGGTCACCTGGGTGAGTCCTGCTCTGACCGTCACTGTCTTCTCTGACACTTGGAAACTAAATAATGAAACGTGTGTGTGTGTGTGTGTGTTCAGATCACGAGCAGGTTGGCAGCGTGGCTCTCTGCTCCATGCTGCATCGATCTAACCTGCTGGCCGTCGTCGGAGGAGGAGTGAATCCCAAGTTCTCAGAAATATCTGGTGAGTCATCTGATTACCAGTGTTCATGTGTTCACGTGAACGAGTGAACGCATCATGAATGTAGATGTACAGCTTTGTTGTTGTCTGTTTTCCAGTGCTGATCTGGGACGACGCTCGGGAGTCACGTGACCCCAAAGACAAGCTGGTCCTGGAGTTCACCTTCACCAAACCTGTCCTGGCCGTCCGCATGAGAACTGACAAGTGAGTCCAGTGTCTCAGTCTCACGCTGTCGTCCCGCTGCGTGTCATGTGACTGATGTCATGCTCTGTTGTTTGTTTCTTTAACAGGATCATCATCGTGTTAAAGAACAGAATCTACGTGTACAGTTTTCCTGACAAACCTGCCAAACTGTTTGAGTTTGACACCAGAGACAATCCCAAAGGTAAAAGACTCGTTTAGACATTTTTAATCTGTAGTTGCTTCCTGCTGGACATAACGATAACTGTATAACTGTAAATAAAGGCGAAAAACAAACCAGTACCTCAAAAACTGTGGGTCGGGACCCATCCATGGGTCGCAGGACATTTTTTCTGAATCCCCAAGTACATTTTGCTGAGAGACAATTTATGTCTGAAATAACATAGATAAAATGATTTTCAAATGAGTTTCAATGAATTTACCAAACATTTCATGGAAATTTTTTTGTTTTTTTGATTTGTTCACGTTTTCAACGCAATGTTAGCTTTTACAGTTGTTGGGTTTTACAGATATGGCTGTGTGTGGGGAACTTGACCTGAGCTGAGGTGGTTTTCTTGCAGGTCTGTGTGATTTATGTCCCAGTCTGGAGAAACAGCTGCTGGTCTTTCCAGGTCATAAATGTGGCAGCCTGCAGCTGGTGGTGAGTTACAAACTCCTAACTTTACACAATTAATCATTTACGTTCAACATCTTATTATATGTATTGTTGTTGTTGTGATTTATTTAGGACTTGTCCAACACCAAACCCGGAACATCGTCTGCTCCTTTCACCATCAACGCTCACCAGAGTGAGATCGCCTGCGTGGCTTTGAATCAGCCCGGCAGCGTGGCGGCCTCGGCCTCTCGCAAAGGAACGCTCATCCGTCTGTTTGACACCACGACCAGAGACAAACTGGTGGAGCTGCGCAGAGGAACCGACCCGGCCACGCTTTACTGGTACGTCTCCAACACGGAACTCGGACGGGAAGCTTTGTCAGTGTCACAGTCGACACAGGCGGTGGGATCTTTGATTCGCATTCTATTTCCATTTGAACTTGGACGTTGGAACTGGTAGTGACGTCGCTCGTTAACACAAATGTCTGATTTACGACGAAATGAAGCTATTAACGAGTTCTTGACCTTTTAGAAATGTTGAGTTTTTTTGACTACAAATGGAACGCACCCTGATTCCTGCTGTCGCTCAAAACAAGTAAAGGTTTTCTCGTTAATAAGTTAGCTAATTCTTCACGTTTGGTCTGAATATTTTTTACAACCTTATGGGTATCATGATATATTACATATTGCGATACACGCAACAAGCTTGAATCATGACGGTAATTGTCATAAATGTTAAACAGCAAGAGCAATGGAAATATTTCAGATATGTGCTGCACTGTGTCACCTTGACCTCTGCTGCCACCCATTGGCTTTATTCTGCACTGCACCTTAGGTGATGTTCTTGTCTGCAAAGTTTACCTCACGATATTCTGCAGAATAGCACAGGCCTCATTTTTTGTTTTCCACTTAAATGTGAATGTGATGTTTCTTGAGGTGTACCTCAGGGGTCAGTGCTGGGCCCGATTCTTTTCTCCATTTACATGCAAATATGTGAGATAAAAAGCACATAGACACAATATGACTTTATTTTTTGATGCTGTATAAAACAGCATCAAAAAATATAGAAATAATAAAACAAAAATGACAGAACATAAAATTAAATGGATTAAATCGAAGTTAATCTGAATTGTGTTAAGGTTATTAAATTTCAGGTCCAGTTGTGATGTTTTTTTGTTTGTTTTTATTCAGCATCAACTTCAGTCACGACTCCTCGTTCCTCTGCGCCTCCAGTGATAAAGGCACCGTTCACATCTTTGCGCTGAAAGACACCAAACTGAACCGCCGCTCTGCGTAAGAACAAACTCTCCACATCTTCTCTTTTTTGCCCCTAAACTGTGGTGAAGAATGTCTTTAAATTGAACTCGTGTCCGTCTGTGTTTCCCTCTTCTTCTCTTCAGACTGGCTCGTGTGGGGAAGGTGGGTCCAGTGATCGGTCAGTACGTGGACAGTCAGTGGTCGTTAGCCAGCTTCACCGTTCCTGCTGAATGTGCCTGTATTTGCGCTTTTGGAAAGAACACGTCCAAGAACGTCAACTCTGTCATCGGTGAGGAAACGTGTGGAAACACAAAGTGTTGAGAGCGTTAAATTGACCATTTAGGCGTGAATTTGTATCTTAAATTTGATTTTCTTCCCCCGCAGCCATTTGTGTGGACGGGACTTTCCACAAGTATGTGTTCACCCCCGACGGAAACTGTAACCGCGAGGCCTTTGATGTTTATCTGGACATTTGTGACGACGACGACTTCTGAGGAAAACAAAGACTGAGAGAAAGAGAGAAAAGAGACGAGGATGATGATTATCATTGTTGTTTTCTGGAGACAGACAGAAACACGGACTTACTGCTGAAGCTCGTTCTTTAAAAAGTTGTGTTTCTAATCATGTGTATCTGTGAACGTATGAATGAACATAAAGTCTGTTTTATTATCCTGTGACGATGTCGCATCATGAGTTTTCAGATGAAACATCCGAGAGATCGTCCGAACTTTCTCCGGGGTTCACTCTTCACGTGTGATTGTCGAGGATGAGGAAGAGCATGAAGGCAGGAATAATGTAAAACCCCATATTTTCCTGCCGTTTCCTCACTCTCGCAGGTTTGAAAGCAGAGGAACAAATATATAAAAGTGTAGCTTTCACAAAAACCACTATTTCAGGAACAAAAGATGTTTGGTAAATTAATTCCAACTTAATTTTATGCACGTTATTAAAAACAAACAAATGTCAGTGATAAGGTTTGGAAAATGATCTCACTTTCAATTATATTAAATATGAAATTTCACAGTATTTTACCACCATTTGGTTTAAAATCCAAAAAACTGCCTCTGATCTCGTCATAAAACATTTAACAGTTGATTCGATTTTGATGAAACGTCACGGCGGTCGAAACAAAACATGTTTTCGTCTGACTCAAGAATTCAGCTCGGCTAAATTCAATTTTCAAATGAAATGACCCAAATAAGAGGGTTGTGGGATTTTTAACCTGACAGCGATTAAACGATTAAAGCGAAGCCACATGGTCGAGAGTTTTCACCAAAATCACTGACAACGATGTCACAGCAGCTCTGTGCTTTTATTGTGACAAGAAAATGACATTTTAAACTTTTATTATTCTGTCACATGTGTTTTCACTAAATAAATAGTCTTGCTTCTGGGTTAACATGTGACACAATTCAATTATTATGATCACTGTCAAATGTAAAATGACTGTGGTCAAACTTCTGATTTCTTTCCTGTGATAAAAGGAAAAAGAAACTGGATAACATGATTGTGCAGTGCCCCCTCCTGGTCAGATAGTAGTACTCCATTTATTAAGAAAATTTAGCAGATTTTTACATACGTTGCTCAAATGTCTTTTATATAAAACCCCAGTTTGAATGTGCTCATGAATCCTGATGATAAGTCCAGTAATGGATCCAATAACAAACAAAAACGTCCCAGACAGTTGGTTTGTGATGTTTCAGTGGGAAACAGGAGGCCCGAACATCTCCATGGTCTCCACCACGAGCGACAGATGATCCAGAAACGAGTTCACGGACACTCGGAGGATCCGGGCTTCGTCTGCGCTCCACCTCCTGGAAACACAAGATACACACACACGAGACATTTCTTGTAAAATAAAATAAAACATGGACAGCAGTAAATCATCTGCTTTCCTTACACGGACAACGTGCTGCCGGACACTGTGAGGCGTTTGCTGATGCCGCCTTTCCTCGGCTCTCGGTCCGGAGACAGAGAGTGCAGAGCGATGTCCGCTTCACGGGATGTCGGGAACGGGACGTCCAGAGAGCTGAGGGAGGAGTGAAGGAAGACTTCATTCTAGTTATAGTGGCTTAGTTTGTTTGAGTCAGGGGTCGCAAACTCAAAAATGACCACAATTAATCTGGTCCGGAGCGGCCAGGTCCAACTGATTGGTATAAAAACAATAGTTCAGTCAGGGTGGAATAATATCAAGATTTTCAAATGTGCCGCTTATTCTCACACACTGGACCTTTAACAGACCTGCTTCCTTGCATTATTTTAATTAATAACCAAGTTTTCTCATCAAATGTAACTCATGAACATCCTCTCTGCTTTTATTCCACCACAATCATCCGTGTTTCTAGAAAACTCCTGTTTACATGAGTTAAAGCTCGGGGCAGCAACATATTTTTGTGTTTTTTACTTTTCAGAGTAACTAACTCAAGTGGGGCTTTTAGTAATCCATTTATGTGTCGATTGTTTTCTCAATTAATCAGTTTTAATATATGGAGCAAAGAAACCAGACGTTTAAGAAGGTTTCGGTCATCGATGAGTCACTGCAGCCCTGATATCAAGCGATTCATGAAATGAATGGCATTGAGTTTAACCTGATAATGTGAACGTAGTAGAGAACAGGGAGGTGAGCAATCTGCTTTTAAAAACAATATTATTGATACGATAGCTACACCTGCTGCAAAATATTACATCCATTTCACGACATGACGGACTAAATATTGGTTATTTAGTCTGTCACTCTAGAAATATCGACAAAAAAGTCGAAAAAAATACAGTCCATAAGCTCCTCCTCCTCACAACGTCAGAATCTGCTTGAGAAACATGCTGATTTAATCTTTTCTTTACTCTCGCTGTGATTCAAAGATAGTTTTCTGCGCAGTATTTTCTCCACAATGAACAGGAGATGCTAAAAAATAATTCGGCACATTTCTAAACTACTCAAAATTACAGGCTGAAAGCAGCTCGTGTTGTTGCCCCCACCCCACAGTGTCTGTCAGCACACTTCCTCCTGTCATTTAAGCCACGCGTCGTTCATTACTGTAATTAATGTAAAGCAGAAAATGTCCGCACAAGTTTAATCTCGTCAGTGACGTTCTTAAACAAAAGTTCCGCGGCTGATTTTGAAGGATACAAGAGCAGTTTTCCTGCTTCTGCTGTGGCTTCTCCTCCCGACGCCGCCATCGTGCTTGTGTTGTGTTGAACTCAGCGGACAGGAAGTGACGTTCTAATCCATGTCGGGCGGGGAGAGGAGAGACACGGTGGCGCGATGCTACTACCAAGCGGAGGACTATGGTACTGCACCCACATAACAACGTAACAGAAAACAAATGAGAAAATGTCTCCTCAGACGTAAAATAACATCAAAATAGGATGAGGACGAGTTACAAACAGCTATGGAAACCCTTTTAGATAATTTCATTAAATTAAAACCTTAATTTTTCACAATAAATACATAATTACAAGTAAAATATGAGTCATAAAAATAGACCAATCAAAGCAGAGTCTGCTGACTTTCAACATAAGAGTGAGGTATGACTTTTATTTTGTAGTAGCGCTGTCAAACTCAGCTGTTCCTCCTCTTCTTCGTCCCTGAAGCTTCGCCCTGTGACTCTGCTTCAATCCGAATAAAACCATTTCTTTATTTATTGACTGATTGATTGTTTTTGGATATAATCTGATCAATCCTCAACGGGATCTACTCTTCCTCCTCCTCCTCCTCCTCACTCTTCACTTTCTCCTGCAGCATTTTCCCAGAGTGAACAAGTGAGTACGTGATGCATCTGTTTTCATGTCGAACATGTGACTCATATTTCAGTTACATCAGTAAAAACATGTGGAGATTTTAGTCATTAATACACTTGAATGTATTTAAATAATTTATTTTATTAATTTCACATCATTTTCTTCATAAATTCATGTGAAAATTATTGTAAAATGAAACATATTTCAGTAGAACCAGTGTTGTTTTTTTAATTATTGGTTTAAAATCTATTTTGAATTAAGAATTCAAATTAATTCATTGTAATTTGAATGAAATTCAAACAAAGATACATTTAATATATTATTAAATATAAAGGAAAACAGTAAAATAATTAGTAATGTAATGTATTCAAAGTAATTACTCAAATGCATTTAAATAATATACATTGTTTTATTTTATTGCTGTTTTATCATAGAGTCATCTGGAGACTATTGTCAAATTAAACATATTTCAGTAGAATCAGTGTTTGTTTGTTTAACAAAATCACCATTGAAACATTTTTTTTAAGGGAAAAGCAGCAAAATCCTCATTCTAATTATTTAATTGTATTTAATTTAAACATTTATTAAACTTCTAATAGGTTATTCAAATGAACTGATTGTAATGTGAGTGAAATTCAACTCAAATTTATTCAAATAATGAATGTTATTTCATTTTCTCATTTGCATGTGCAGGACAATGTAAAACCCCACACTTCAAATAATGCAGAAAAATAAAGTCACACAAAACCATAAAGTGTCCAAAACTACACATAAACACTGAAGAGCACGACCAGAGACTGGAGCTTTTGTACTGCCAGCTGTTAATGAGCAACAGGTGTAACTATGTGGGCGTGGCCTCAATCACCCTGGTAATTTTATTTGTATTTTTGACTTATTTGTACTGCTGCTACGATTAAGTTATCTATCTATCTATCTATCTATCTATCTATCTATCTATCTACGTAACAAAGTAATCTGAACACAGGTGACGAGATCGACAAAAAAAATCTAATTTAACTCATACAGAGTAAGACATATTCACATATTTATCATGGAATAACTAAAACTAAGACAAAATAATAATATTATAAAGTTATATCTCCCTTTACTTAATATTTATTGTAGATTCTTTTTCATAATATAGGTTATTTATGTGTTTATTTTTTGTTTTCTCCTTCTGTTAATGTCTGTATGAGTTTGTACGTTAAATGTTATGTGTGTTACTGTCACACGATCAACGAAATAAGATACAAAATAAGACTGAAAATCAAGTAAATTAAGATAAAAAAAATAAATGTTGACAAAATGAAAACTAAGAGTCCAGATAAACCAAAGACACCTGTGTGTGTTATTGTGCAGTAGAGCCGTGGATGCTGGTGTACATGGCCGTGTCTAAGGGGGGCAGCACTCTGCGGGACCTGCAGCTGGCCCTGCAGCTGAAGATCGAGGAGCTGCGACAGAGAGACGCGCTCATCGACGACCTGGAGCTGGAGCTGGACACCAAAGACGACCTCATCCGACAGCTGCAGTACGAGCTGGACAGACACCGCAGCTCCTCGCAGGTCACTGTTAGTGTCGCGGAGACGACAAACACAGGTGTGGCAACAGCGCACAGTTTTTTAATGTGTCATAATATATTATTTGTGAAAAAATGTCTAAAACACACACAAAAACGTGGAAAACAGATAGGAAACATATTTTAGTGAACATTTTATCATGGAAAAATGTAATAATATAATAATTAAGGTTTTTTGAAGCGTGTTTGTATGAGGTAGTGACACATATTTAGTCCTGACTGAGCGGTGAGCGCCCCCTGCACTCAATTCAAAGAATAACATCTACGTCAGATTAAGTCTATGTTATCTTAAGAACACATTTACGTCTTTATCTCACTGTTAGACATACTTTACCAACAGGAAACTGAAGTTTGTAAAGCACTCACTCTCCCACACCAAAGCCCATGGAGAAAATCAGTGATTTTAACTGGCGGGGACTCAGGAGCTGCTTGTCCAGGAGTTGCTGCCTCGTGTGGTGACTTTGTGTCGCTGAGATTATTATTCAGAGAAATTTAAAATGCTGAAAACGACAAAATGACACATTTGAACTTAGTGATGGAGGCAGCAGTGGATCAACAACTCCTCTGTGTGTGTGTGTGTGTGTGATGTTAAAATCACTGATTTTCTCTGGGAGAGTGAGTGAAACGATGATATATAAATTCTGTACAATCAGGTGCTTTTGTCTCTGTGAATGTTTGTAGAAGAAGCAGTGACTGTGAATCCAGTGGGTTCTGATGAGCCTCTGCGTACAAAGAGACAGGCTATCTCAGCAGAACCGTCAGCACTGGACCCGTCACAGCTGACCGATGTCACGCTAACAAGCTACTGCAAATCAAAAGAGTAAGTCAATGTCAAACAAACGCTCTCAAAAGTTCACTTCCACAGAGACGACAAAGCAGAACTGCGTCCTAGCATTCTGTCAACGCTTAAACAGAACAGGCTAGCATGCGTGAATCGCTGCGTCATGATCAGCTGATTAAAGAAGAGCTAGTTTTTACATATTAACTTGGAATAAAACGTTGACAGAAGTCAGAAGTGGGAGTGACGTCGAAAATAAACATTATTAGCGGTATTTAATCTACGGATAAAAATTTGACAATACTATCACGTGTATTGTAAATAAATGTAGATTTTTGTAAAAGTGTAATTATTACGACCTTGGACTACAACTGTAACTGACCACGAGTCAACACCGATGCTAAGCTGTATGCTAACTGTTTATAGTAATATTGTTTCATGTATTTTGTTGACACCACTTCTCCAATATTGGCTTTTTTATGCTAACTAGCGACATTAGTGAACAAACTAATATGCATCAAACTAAAGCACAACACCTAAATGTCCATGACATTAATACTCAGCTATAAAGGCTAATGGGAGCTGTAATGAAGTGTTTGTCCGCTGACATCGCCAGTTAGCATTAAGTCAGCGTTACTGTTAAAATATGCTATCACAGTTTTGTTTTTCTGCTAATTAGTCACGTTAGCTCACAAAAATTGCCAATACAGCTCATATTAGCCTTTTCTAGTTGAGCATTGAAGCCGAATGACACTGACGTTTATGGGCTTTGTTTTGATGTAATAATCCACACTAAATGTTGAATTCATGTTTTAATTTCACACAATTTCTCTTTTATGCTAACAAGTTTTTTGTTTTGATGCTAACTAGCAACATTAGTTAACAAACAAAGCCATTACATCTCCAGTTAGCCATTTATAGCTAAGTAATAATAGAATATAATTTTTCAGAATAATTTTTCTGTTAGCTCGGCTGTCACGACACATTTTAAAATGGCTGACAGTGATATGTGTGTGTGTGCCACAGACTTTGTGTCTGTTCTATGTCCTTGTAAATGTTCAATACATGAAGTCAGTGCTTTGTAGAATTTCGAGTGTCCTTCACGCTGAACAGTCCTGTGTTGGTGTTTGATGATGTAACGAGGTTGATGATCCACACTGAACAATAAATGATCTTTTTTGACTTGTTTGTGTGTTTTCAGATCCAGTGAGTTGATTCAGAAAGCTCTGATGGACAACGACTTTATGAAACACCTGGAACACGGACAGGTGAGGACACACCTGTGCTGCTGTTAGTCATTCTTTGTGTATGTGTTAGTGTGTAAATATGTGTGTGTGTGTGTGTGTGTGTGCAGATCCTCACCATCATGGACTGCATGCGTCCGACCAGCTTAACCAAAGGCTGCTGTGTGATCCAGGAGGGAGACGACGGCTCCACCGTCTACGTCCTGGAGGGTGAGACACGGGGACGCAGTCGTCCAGCTGTCAATCAAAGTGGTGTCATAACAACATCATTCACAAAATGGCGGACACTGAAACTAGTGATTGAGAACATAAAGTGGAAGTAGAAGCTCATTTTGTCCTAGACTTGTCGCCCCCTGGTGGCTGTTGTTACTGTGTGTATGTGTGTGTGTGTGTGTGTTCACAGAGGGGATGGTGGAGGTGACAAAACAAGGGAAGAAACTGTGCAGCATCGGTCCAGAGAAAGTGTTCGGAGAACTCGCCATCCTGTACAACTGCACACGCACAGCCACTGTCACAGGTGAACACATGAATGTACACAACAGACACCCGGCGTCGTTTAAGAGTCCTGAAATAAAAAAACTAACACCACTTGGCTCCATTTTAGTTTGAAAGTCCAGGAGTTTTAATTTGAAAGGACAAAAATGCAGACTTTTGAAAACAATCACAGTTTCCTGCGCTCACTTCCTGTTTGGTGCCAAAAGAAAAAGTGAATAAAAAGATACAATAAAAGTGTATTAAACAGGCTCAAATATGAATAGCTAGAATAATAGATAGGAATTCTTCAGGGTTGTCGGCGTGGCTGCAGATTGCGAGTTATGGAGGTGACATTTTTGGGGTTTTTTACCCCAGAACTCCACTTTCTAATGAAAACCTGGAGGTACAGACGCTCAGTTATCATGTTTCAAACACATGAGAGTACAGACACGGCAAATACGTGAGTGATGTGAGTGACCCTGATGGACCCGGAGAAGAACCTGCACCACGTCCACGTCCATCACTGCTGCAGGAAATGAAAAGATTTATTCATCCTTTGACAAAAAGGCATGAAGGATGAAGGTCGAGTGCGCCGCGCTCAGACTTTCTCATCTGATTCAGGACACACACACACACACACACACACAGATTTCTCAACGCCTGAGTGAATAAAAGCCGTCAGCGAGGCTCAGTAATGTGTGCACGTACTGCATTTCACTGCAGGAACCATTTTGTCCATCATTTTCTAGTAAGTGAGGACATTTTGACAACGTCTATCAGCCAGTCTGAGACTCAGAGGCTCGTAATCGCTTCAAACATGAAGAAATCTACATCAGCGTCAGGCTGTTCACGTCTTTATCTCACTGTG
The DNA here is from genome assembly GCF_019176455.1 of Solea senegalensis. Classification (NCBI taxonomy): domain Eukaryota; kingdom Metazoa; phylum Chordata; class Actinopteri; order Pleuronectiformes; family Soleidae; genus Solea; species Solea senegalensis. The sequence continues at coordinate 14,711 of NW_025321275.1, forward strand.
AGACAGACTTTCCTACAGGAAACTGAAGCTTGTAAACCACTCACTCTCCTGCACCAAAGTCCACAGAGAAAACCAGTGAGTTTAACATCACAGCTGCTGCTGTAACAAGTGAACTTCCCCAGTGGGGGATTAATAACGTCAAATCTAATCTAATCTAATCTGAGATGAAGTCGCCTATGTGATGTGAAAAAGTGAAAGACAGATCCACTCCTGTGTCCACAATCACTGACACGGACTTTCTGTCCTCTTGTCCTTTTGTCTCAAGCCTTGACGGACATTAAGCTGTGGGCGATTGACCGGCAGGACTTCCAGACCATCATGATGAGGACTGGTCTCATCAAACTGTCCCAGTACACAGACTTCCTCCGCAGGTACAGCTCACGTTCACCACGTCACCGTGTTCACACGCTCATCACATGACATTAACCTCCCCCTCTTCCTCCCCCAGTGTCCCGTCTTTCCAGTCTCTCCCTGAGGACATTCTCAGTAAACTGGCCGACGTGCTGGAGGAGGTGATGCTTACATTGTGTGTGTGTGTGTGTGCAGAGTGTGTGTGTGTGGGTTGTGAACAACAGACTGATGTGTGTGTGTGTGTGAACGACAGACTGATGTGTGTGTGTGTGTGTGAACGACAGACTGGTGTGTGTGTGTGTGTGTGTGTGTGTGTGTGTGTGAACGACAGACTGATGTGTGTGTGTCTGAACGGGCAGACTGGTGTGTGTGTGTCTGAACGCAGAGATGTGTGTTATGTGTGTGTGTGTGAACGACAGACTGATGTGTGTGTGTGTGTGTGAACGACAGACTGATGTGTGTGTGTCTGAACGGCAGACTGGTGTGTGTGTGTGTGTGAACGACAGACTGATGTGTGTGTCTGAACGGCAGACTGATGTGTATGTGTGTGTGTGTGAACGACAGACTGATGTGTGTGTGTCTGAACGCAGACAGATGTGTATGTGTGTGTGTGTGAACGACAGACTGATGTGTGTGTGTGTGTGTGTGAAACGACAGACTGATGTGTGTGTGTGTGTGAACAACAGACTGATGTGTGTGTGTGTGCACGCCAGACTGATGTGTGTGTGTGTGCGGTGTGTGTGAATGACAGACTGATGTGTGCGTGTGTGTGAACGACAGACTGATGTGTGTGTGTGTGTGTGTGTGTGAACCATGACTGGTGTGTGTGTGTGTGTGTGTGTGCGCAGGTGTGTGTGTGTGTGTGTGTGTGTGTGTGTGTGTGTGAATCCACAGACGGTGTGTGTGTGTGTGTGAACGACAGGTGTGTGTGTGTGTGTGTGTGTGTGTGTGTGTGTGTGAACAACAGACTGATGTGTGTCTGTGCTCAGACTCATTACAGCGACGGTGATTACATTATCCGTCAGGGAGCCTCCGGGGACACGTTCTTCATCATCAGCCAAGGACAGGTGAGGACAACTGAAGACAACAGTCAGATTATGAGTCTATATGCAGATGATCAGTGTATATGTACGATCAATGACTGTGAAGATCTGTGGTTATATATGAAGACAATGAAGGGTTGATATATAAAGACGATCACTGACAGTGTATATGCAGATGACTAATGACTGTATGTACAGTTTAAACAGATGATAATTCACTGCATCTGATCACTGATGTTATTCCTCATCCTGTTGAGCAGAGGAAGGAGCTTCTCTTGTGATGTGTGTGACTTCCACAGGTGAAAGTCTCTCAGCAGAACTCAGACACTGACGAGCAGGTGCCAGAGAAGACGCTCACTAAAGGAGACTGGTTTGGAGAGCAAGCACTGAAAGGGTGAGACTCACACCCGACGCTGTCGTCGCTTTGTCTCTGTTCATTTTCACCTTCACTGAGTGTTGATGAAACCGTCCGTGTTCCGTCCGCAGCGAGGACGTCCGTACAGCCAGTGTCACGGCAGTGGGAGACGTCACATGTCTGGTCATTGATAGAGAGTGAGTTCTCTGTGTCTCTGTTTGTCTCTGTCAGTTTGAACACAGTGGTGGAGTCTAAAGGGAAACTGTGTGTGTGTCTCAGGTCGTTCAAACAGCTGATCGGAGGACTGGACGACGTCAACAACAAGCAGTGCGACAACGACGAGGTCAAGGCCAGGTGAGTGAGAACCAGGTTCAGCACAGTTACGAGGTCTAGGACTAAACTCTGCCGCGGTGTCGTTACACTCCAGTAACCTGTAGGTTAATAACAGTTACAAAAACACCCTGAGTCCAGATCTGTTTCCACATCACCATCAAAACCGTGACATAAATCCTCTCACTGGACCATTGGGTTAGGGTTAGACATTCCTGGAAAATTTAATCTAAATCTGTCTCTTACTTTTACAGTTATGTTGCTCATGTTTGCTTCTTAATCTTAGATTTAATGAGATTAGATTTGACTTCATTGACCCCACACTGTGTATATTCTCTTCTCTGAGACATAAGAGGCGAAAATACTACAATTATCTCACTGTGAGACACACTGAAGTCTGTAAACCACTCACTCTCCTGCACCAAAGTCCAGAGAGAAAATCAGTGATTTTAGCTACTGGTCCTCTGCTGCCTCTGCTGCCTCGTGTGGTCAGCCTGTGGCCAAGGGGAAAGGGAACTTGACTTGTAACCGGAGGGTCGCCGGTTCAAATCCCCACCCGGCCAAAAAGGGCTGGGGTACCCCTGAGCAAGGTACCCAACCCCCAATGCTCCCCGGGCGCCACTCAGTGTGGCAGCCCACTGCTCCTAATTCTAGGATGGGTCAAAATGCAGAGGAATACTTTCCCTAAGGGGATTAAAAAAAAAAACTAACTAACTTTGTGTCACTGAGCTAAATCTGAACAATTATTTCTCGTCCTCTTCGCTCTCCTCAGGCTCCAAGAAGAGTCAGACTTCTTCTCCAGTGTTACACTCAAGGACTTCAATATCATCTGCACGCTGGGGATGGGAGGCTTCAGCCGTGTGGAGCTGGTGAAGTTACACTTTAGTAGTTCAGCTTCAGTAGATACGTCAGCGTGTTGCTGTATGTACTGATGTGTGTGTGTGTGTGCGCTCTCAGGTGCAACTGAAGAACGATTCCACGCGATCTTTCGCCCTCAAAGTGTTGAAGAAGCGTCACATCCTGGACAGCAGCCAGCAGGGCCACATCCTGTCAGAGCGCCGCATCATGATGGAGGTTCACAGTCCGTTCATCATCAGGTACATCATCATCATCATCATCATCATTGTGTAAATACAGGATACGTGACGCTTATGAGGCATTTAAAGGTCCACTCAGTAACTCTTCATTGGTAGAAATTCAATATACTACACAATAAAATTTGATTTTTTTGCTTTGAAATAAAATGTATTTGGTTTTTGTCGCCTTAAAACATCGTATTTCACTCCACTAACATCACCCTGAAGCATAAACGGCAAAACCACAAACACAAATCATCAATTCAAACAGTCAAAAATAACTCCCAGAAAAACAGGTCAGGACAAAGTGAACCTGGAAACACAGGTGATCACAGCGAGGGACAGGAGAGCTTAACCACAGATAATGACACCACACACACGACAGGAAAACTAAACCAGACCATAAACAAGGATTTCATTTATAAAACAAAGTGAGGATTCAAAAGTCTATAATAGGAAAAATCAAATGTCCAAAGGAAAATCTTAGATTGAAAGTCCATTCATGTACATAAACACTTACACTTGTTGATCTTAATGTAAATATCTCATCAGCCACTCTGTCGTCATGTCGACAAGCTTCAGAATGAAAAGGGAGAAATGTGATTGAAGTGAATTTAAATGTCATCAGGCGTCACGTGTACCTAATAAACTGGCCGCTGTTCATACAGTGTAAGAATAACAAATAATAATAAGCTTACAGAGACATGAACTCCAGCATAAAGTTACATACATGCTTTAACTTGATGTTTTTATTCATGCTACATGCTACGCTACTGTAGCAACTAACTTTAATGCCATGTATGTCGATGAATACACTAGAATACACTCGTCAATAAAAGCACTGTTTCCGCTCGTTTTCTTCACAGCGACAGCAGCAAAGTCACATGGTGTAAATAATCAAATGATTGACAGCTGAGTTCCATTTAGCTTCCACATGTTTCACTGTAGTTACACATGGAACGTTCCAGTTGTAGTCGGAAGTCGGAATTTCTGAGCATAAACTGGAGTGCCCCCGCCGTGACATAGGATCCAAGATGGCTGCCACTAGCATCGATGGCTGTTATTACACTGATGTCGTGTTTGTGTCGTACACGTAGTTTAATTCTTATCCATGAACATGTAGCTACACTTTAAATGTTGTAGAGACAGAGATGCTAACGACAGCTAACACTAGCTAGTGTGAGATAGCTGTGATGAGAACACTGATGTAGCGTGTTACTGTCCTGTGATGAAACTGTCGTCTCACAGGTTGTACCGGACGTTCAGAGACTCCAAATATCTGTACATGCTGCTGGAGGTTTGTCTCGGAGGAGAACTGTGGACGCTGCTCAGGGACAGGTGTGTGGACCAAAGCCCTGTGTTACGCACACACACACACACACACACAACAGAGTCAATAATCACACGTTTATGAACAGAAATAAGCAGCAGGTGTAGATTTTTCTTCATATCCTCAGCGTATCTCGATAAAAACTTTAGTCAAATCAAAAACTCTTGTTTTCTTTTTCATGATATTTTGTCATAAAGACGCTGACGACAGGAACATCATCAGGTACACGCTGAGGATTCTGGTTTCAAAAGTGAAGTCGAGAAGACGCAGTTAGCCACTAGAGGGCAGAATCTAGAATCTTCCAATTTTCTTCCAATGTTCCCATTCAGAGGAAAATACACAATAAAGTACGACACTTGTGATTGGACTGTCCAGGAGGGGGCGCACTCTGGTTTGGGTCAGAAATCATGTATCTGCACCATGTTCTCGCAGAGGTTCGTTTGACGACAGCATCACACGTTTCTACACGGGCTGCGTCATCGAGGCTCTGGCTTTCCTGCACGCCAGAGGAATCATCTACAGAGACCTGAAGCCGGAGAACATCATCCTGGACCACAAAGGATACGCCAAACTGGTGTGTGTGTGTGTGTGCGTGTGTGTGTTGTGTGTGCGTGTGTGTGTTGTGTGTGCGTGTGTATGCGTTTCACAGAGAGAACTCAGCGTTTGTCTGCGTCTCTGCTCCACAGGTGGACTTTGGCTTCGCTAAGAAAGTGGGTCTGGGGAAGAAGACATGGACGTTCTGTGGGACTCCTGAGTACGTGGCTCCTGAGATCATCCTGAACAAAGGTCACGACAACTCGGCCGACTGCTGGTCGCTGGGGATTTTGGTGTTTGAGCTGCTCAGTGGCAGGTAACCACCTCTGATTTAGATGTTTCCATGCTCCACAGTGAGCTCATCATTTAGGTAGCAGGGAAACATCCTGAGGACCAGGACTTAGAAACACGACCATAGAATGACTGGGTATTTACGGCGTGGTGACCTTTAACCTCTTTGTTGTCTCTGCTCAGTCCTCCATTCTGTGGCTCTGACCCCATGAAGACCTACAACATCATCCTGAGAGGCATCGACATGGTGGAGTTTCCCAAGAAGATCACGAAGAGCGCGGCCAACCTCATCAAACGCCTGTGCAGGTTTGAGTCTGAGCGACAACAACTGACACACACCGACTCACACTGCTGAGTCATCGTGTGTGTGTGTGTGTGTCTGTGTGTGTGTGTCATTCTCTGTGTGTGTGTGTGTGTGTCTGTGTGTGTATGTGTCTGTGTGTGTGTGTCATTCTTTCTGTGTGTGTGTGTGTGTGTGTGTGTGTGTATGTGTGTGTGTGTCTGTCTGTGTGTGTGTCTGTGTGTGTGTCAGACACTGTGTGTGTGTCTGCATGTCTCTGTTTGTGTGCTTGCGCCATGTCTAACCAACCAGCCTTGTGTATACGTGTAATAATATGCGTATGTCTATATCACAATAATATGTCTGTATGTATACCATATGTATATGCGTAATAATGTATCTATGTATATGCGTATGTGTGTATGTAATAATATCTATGTATGCGCCATATATCTATTTATCTGTATATTTTATCCATATATGTGTATCACAATAGCCAATCTGTATGTATACATATATATATCTGTATGTATCTGCATGCAATAATAATAATAACATACTTGTATTGTATGCATGTGTATCTCTGTGTATTCTGTAATATATACATGCATGGTAAATACCAATGTGTGTGTGTGTGTGTCTGTGTGTGTATGCATGCATGTGTGTCTGTGTGTGTGTGTGTGTGTGTGTGTGTGTGTGGGGACAACCCTTCCAAACGTCTGGGGGCCCAGAAGCGGAGTAAGGACATCCCAGCTTACAAGTGAGACAATACGAACAATAAATAGCACTTTCGTCCAACAAATTTTCTTTGGTACAGGGTTGTGTGGCACTCCTTCAGGTGGTTTGAGGATTCAACTGGGGCCGGACTCGGCAGGGGAGGCATGGCTTCATACGTTCCACGCCTCGCGGTGACACACACCCCGCACATACCTGCCTTTTACACACTTTTTTACCTGCCTGCCTGCAGCACACACACCACCCCACACACATGCACACACACACATGCACACACGCACACACACACATGCACACACAGGTGCACACGCGTGTATGTGTGGATTCAAGGGTGGTTGTTTGAGATGCTGACATGTGAGCGCCCCCTATGTCAAATTAAAAATGGAGGAAATGTCTTAAAGTGGACATATTATACCCTATTTCCCCCATTAAAATAGTTCCCTGGTGTCCTAATGAACATGTCAGTGACATGCTTTGGTCAAAATACCATAAGGATGAAGAATCATAGTAGTTCAATAACCCTGCTAAACCCGCCCCTTTCAGAACGCTCGGTTTTTGTGCATGGTCCCTTTATATGCAAATGAGACACAGGCAAACACACACCCACTTCTTCCAGGGGGTTTCTGATTTGTCCTCTTTACAGCGCTTTACAGCTCTATTCGTCTCCCCCTCCCTCCACTAGTTCTCTGACAATATCAACATGGCAGGGTTAGGGTCAGTTATGACCTCTATGTGACCTTTTCTTAACAATGTGTGTGTTTGTACGTCGCTGACTAAATACGGCGACCGCTGGCCGCAGTCTGATTCGAAGTGGTGCGAACACACGTTTGCTGACTTTATCCGGCACATTAGCTTCATATATAAAATCCTCTGTAAAACACTGTGCTCCACTGTGCAGCCACTAACAGCACACTTGTCCCTCCGCGTTGACATAATACCGCTCTTCCTCCCTCGCCTGCACTCTCGCAGGGACAAGGTGGAGCTAAGGTGGAGCTCTCCAAGTAAACTTACTGGTGGGGCGGTAACATTTGCGGTGAAATGCACATGCTGACGTCATAAGTGCAGGGAATTCAACATCGAGCGTTTTATCGCCTATACTTACACTAAGGGGGACCACGAAAACATGACTGAGTAATCTTTTTCCACACTTTGGTGACTGGTAGGGCCTCCAGAGTCCCAAATATAAGTATTACAATGGTTAAAAAGTTGATTTTGCATAATATGTCCCCTTTAATGACGTACTAATGTAATAAAATCTACTTTATCTCACACACACACACACTCACACTCACACACCACTCAATCTCACTCTCACACTCACACACTCACTCACTCTCACACACACACACACTCTCACACACACACACACACACTCACTCACTCACACACTCCTCACACACTCCCACACACACACACTCACACACACACACACACTCACTCACACTCACACACTCACCTCACACAC
>NW_025321276.1:0-65000 GCF_019176455.1 Solea senegalensis
ACATGCTAACCTATGACTTTTTTGTCACATTTTGGACGACATGCTTTAGTATGACTTTTTTGTCACGTTTTGGACGGCATACTAAAGTATGACTTTTTTTGTCAATTTTTGGACAAGATGCTAACCTATGACTTTTTTGTCACGTTTTGGACGGCATGCTAACCTATGCCTTTTTTTCACATTTCGGACGACATGCTAACCTATGACTTTTTTTGTCAATTTTTGGACGACATACAATGTGCAGGAAGTCCAGGGCTGTGGCCGTGTGCAGGTCCCAGTTCAGCTTGTCCAGGATGATCCGCTCCATCCTTAAAATCTCTGACGGAGAACAACCACAACTGCTGGAGGCGACCAGCTCCTTCAGAGAGGGCACACACTGACCCACACACACAGATTTGCAGTCATCTCAGTACATTGTAACCCTCCTGAAACATCCAAGTGTTTGTTAATTAATGAATTCTCTGCGTGTCATGTTTTTATTTTGTTACTTTATATTAGTTACTACGTCTGTACAGTGGAACTTTTTCCATCACTTCATTGGAATGCATGCAGATAATGCAGGAAACATGGTTTTATTTTATTTGTATCATGTTTGTGTTTACCTCATCTTCCTCACACGTTTTTGCACCCAGGAAGAAGCAGGCGATGGCGATGCAGCGTAGGTATTTTGGACGAGCCTGGAAAAAAAAACCCTGTCCAAGTCAATCAACCCAAAAAGTAATAATACATTTCCAGTCTTTGGTTTTTCATTATAGTTCTGTTCTTGATGAATAAAGTCCTCATGAGTACAATAGCATTGTCATTTATTTATTTACAAAATAAAATCTTTGCTCATCCTGTCGATTAAACATTTCCTTTGACATGTAAGAAGCACTTTTTAATGACTCTAATACATCTTACGTTAAAAATGTAAACATATGAGGAACTGCACTGGTTTGTAGGTAAATGCATGAAAAGTCATACCCTGATCAGTGGACGGCTTATTCATGTCTTTTTTTGCTAAATGTTTTTTTTCAAGTTTCTGTGATTTTTCAGCTTCTTAAATGTGAAAAGTTTCTGGTTTCTTTTCTCCATATAATAAAGAAATCTTCGTGGTTGCAGCCCTGAAACCAGTTTTTGTGAAACACTTTCTCTCTATGTGTTTGTTTAATGTCATAAAATCAGCTGAACTCAGTGACTCAGTGAGTCGTTGTCTTTACCTTGATGGGAGTGAGGAAGCGGTCCAAGATGCTAACAGCTAACACCAGAGTCTCTGGGTAAAGCTGCAGTTTGCTGTGAATCTCTGTCAACCAGCGCACGGCCTCATCTCTCTGAGCCGGGGAGACGTCTGTATCCTGGAGACACAGAAACTATTATCTACAGAATAAATATACAGAATAAAAACATGTTATGTTATTCTTTTTTAATAATCCACAATAGTGACCAGGTTAATGGAAGGAGCAAAGAAACCAGAAAATATTAATATTTAAGAAGTTGAAAAATCACACAAACTGGTTTAGTAAAAACACTCAAAACGGATTCATCCATTATTAAAAGAGTTGACGATTAATGATGGAATGATCTAAATGAATGCATGATTATTAACACCTGGCATTGTTGGACAGACCTGCACAGGGTTAGGGTTACATTTCAGTAAAGTGTTAAAAACTAGTGGATTACAATCCAAAAAATGTCCACAAAAGTCATTCTGGAAATTTACCAGAACCTCATCAAAAATATGAATGAGAACACAAGAGGGGAAGATTCTGGATGAATAAAAGTGTCAGCTTTGGAATCAGGATTTATTTGTTTACTAATTCTATTTTATCAGCTGACGGCACAAGCGATGCTCGTCTGACACCAAGTGTCATAACTTATGTCACAACGTGGACAAATATTCTGTCCACACAGCAAAGCACCGCTCAATGACAACTGGAGGTCAAACGGTCTACTTTCATTTTGATATATTATTATTATTCTTTTAAAAATTCTTGTTGCGTCTCAAATCACTGCTTCAGTGAGGAATGGAACGTGCCACACTGGACCAACAGCAGGGTTTAAAGGTCAGAATGCAGCTGACCCAGTTCCTCCTACTACAATGAAACTTGACACTGGAAACAGGCCATTTGTTTTTAGAAGAGAGACCCGGACCAGAATCCACACAGAACCTCAGGTCGTCCACAAACGTGAACACAGCGGTGTCCTTCTGTCTGTTTCTCTGACTCAGATTCCTGTGTTTAATCAAGTGAAGTCAAAATTTCTTTCCGCTCCAAGTGAATCAAACACTGGTGGGGTTTTTTCAGAGACACGATAGAGACTCTGAGACGTGAGGGACAGATCTCGTGTGATTTCACAGGAAGGAAAGCAACATTTTCTGGTTTCTTTGCTCTGTATAAAAAAGAAATATTTGAAACTGAATGCTCAAGGCCTGAGAAACACCCAACAACATTTTCTGACATTTTATGAACCAAACTAGTCAAGAAAATAATTGACAGATGAATTTATTATAAAAAGAATCATTAGTTTGATTATTGCTTTGTTTCTAATTGTGATTTCATCATGCTTAATGTACACATTACATATTGTAAAGACTGCATTAATATTTACAGTGGGTACAGAAATTAGTCAGACCCCTTTAACTTTTTCACTCTTTGTTTCATTGTAGCCATTTGCTAAAATCCAAAAAGTTCATTTTATTTCTCATTAATGTACACTCAGCACCACATCTTGGACTTGATTAGGAAAGGCACACACCTGATATATAAGACCTTCCAGCTCACAGTGCATGTCAGAGCAAATGAGAATCATGAGGTCGAAGGAACTGCTCGAAGGAGCTCAGAGACAGAATTGTGGCAAGACACAGATCAGGCCAAGGTTACAAAAGAATTTCTGCAGTACTCAAGGTTCCTAAGAGCACAGTGGCCTCCATAATCCTTAAATGGAAGACGTTTGGGACGACCAGAACTCTTCCTGGACCTGGCCGTCCAACTAAACTGAGCAATCGAGGGAGAAGAGCCTTGGTGAGAGAGGTGAAGAAGAACCCAAAGATCACTGTGGCTGAGCTCCAGAGATGCAGTAGTGAGATGGGAGAAAGTTCCACAAAGTCCACTATCACTGCAGCCCTCCACCAGTCGGGGCTTTATGGCAGAGTGGCCCCACAGAAGCCTCTCCTCAGTGCAAGACATATGAAAGCCTGCAGAGAGTTTGCCAACAAACACATGAAGGACTCACAGACTATGAGAAATAAGATTCTCTGGTCTGATGAGACCAAGATTGAACTTTCTGGCGTTAATTCTACGTGGTATGTGTGGAGAAAACCAGGCACTGCTCATCACCTGCTCAATACAATCCCAACAGTGAAACATGGTGGTGGCAGCATCATGCTATGGGGGTGTGTTTCAGCTGCAGGGACAGAACGACTGGTTACAATTGAAGGAAAGATGAATGCGGCCAAGTACAGAGATATCCTGGAAGAAAACCTCTTCCAGAGTGCTCAGGACCTCAGACTGGGCCGAAGGTTCACCTTCCAACAAGACAATGACCCTAAGCACACAGCTAAAATAACCAAGGAGTGGCTTCAGAACAACTCTGTGACCATTCTTGACTGGCCCAACCAGAGCCCTGACCTAAACCCAATTGAGCATCTCTGGAGAGACCTGAACATGTCTGTCCACCAACGTTCACCATCCAACCTGACAGAACTGGAGAGGATCTGTAAGGAAGAATGGCAGAGGATCCCCAAACCCAGGTGTGAAACACTTGTTGCATCATTCCCAAGAAGACTCATGGCTGTACTAGCTCAGAAGGAGCAAAGGCTCTGAATACTTATGACCATGTGATATTTCACTTTTTCTGTTTTAATATATTTGGCAAAAATGTCTACATTTCTGTTTTCTTTCTGTCAAGATGTGGTGCTGAGTGAACATTCATGAGAAATAACATGAACTTTTTTGATTTTAGCAAATGGCTGCAATGAAACAAAGAGTGAAACATTTAAAAGGGTCTGAATACTTTCCGTACCCACTGTATATTAACTTTATTTTACGTTGTATTTTCTCGTCTTACTAATTATTGTGCTCTGGGTTTTTACAGCAGCTTGAATGAATCTATTTTCTTGTTACTGCACCAAAGCAAATTCAGGTGTACTCAGTAACAAAGCACATTCTGAGTCTTTTTCATTCTTCAGGTCTATTCTAAAAAAACCCGTTAAGAACCACATAAAGCTTCAATTCCACATCACAGCTGCAGGAGTTCCTTTCACCCTCTGTGACCTCTTACATGAGTTTACCTGCCTGAGAGTTTCATTTATTATTATCTACAAACAGAGAGTTCAAGGTCTCTACACGGAGCAGTTAGTTATTCTGCATTTCTTTATCTCACCGTCCTACAGTTTTACTGCAGCCGTCAGTGTTTTAAAAACTTATTTTTAAAGATGTTTTGGACACTAGTGTGACCAAAAGAGCACATTTATGCCTAATACCTTTTATTATCCTATGTTTGAATGTAAAACATATCCTTGGGTTTCCTGGAAGATGCTTTTTAAATAAAATGTCTTGTTTATTTTTCATGAGATGTTTGGTAAATTATTCATTAAAAAACAAATACACATAAATCTTCAACATCAACATTTTCTGACAGTGTGTGTCTGTTACTGATGCTCTATGTCTTTTAATCAACATGTCTTTTGTCCACTGTGGTTGTTTTAATGTGCTTTATACATAAAGTAGGACTGGGCTGGATTGAATATTTAAATCTGAAAGAATAAGCTTCAGGTTTTCAAGAGACTGTCGTAAAGTGATCAAAGACATACAATCACAATAAAGACGGCACTTAAATCCCTGGAATGCAACGTACTGTGCGAGTTCCTCTGAAACAGAGCAGTCCAGATGAGTAAACTGGGCGAGTCCATCTACGTCTGATGGTGTGATGAGGAAAATGTCTCGCTCTTTGTCTCAGTGTGTGTGTCATGACAGACACGTCGTCTACCTGAGCCTCAGTCATTGCTGGGGACACGTTTTTGTTTCCGATACCAATGTCACAACATTAAGAATCTGCCGTTAACAGTGTCAGTCCAATACAATCTTTTTATGTCTTACGTTTAAGATAGGAACTACAAACATGCTGAGCTCATTAGTCTTGTGTTGCAAAAACACTGAGAGGAGGAGTTTGACAGAGATGGACGCTCACCTGTGAGGAGGGCTTCTTTGGCACGTAGACCTTCCACATCTTGGTTTCTCTAGAGACGGCCTTTTCCAGAAGAAAAGACAGCCTCTGGCCTCCCCAGGGTTCTGAGAACTTCATGTTGTACTTCCCTGGTTGAGCCTCCCTCCTCACTGGATACAGCTACCTGCACGCAGACCCACAGATACAGCAGAACATCACTGACCGACATTTCACACAGTAGGGATGAGCCGATACGATACTCAGTATGAGTCCAATACTGGTCAAAATCACTGTATTACATGCTTCACTATGCACAGACTGTATTTGAAATAGCTTGAAATGACTCCGCACAAATGTGTTGTTAGCAGCTACATAGATTAAAAAGTAGCTTTTGTGACATCGGCCTCGGACATGAAAAGGTGTTAACTTTCCATCACTATTTCACAGTGTAACCTGGTGTAGACCAGATATAGATAATAATAATGATAATAATGATCATTCTCATAATCAATTAATCTGTCGATCATATTCTCGATAGGTTGTTTGGTTCATAAAATAAGTGTTTTAATGATTTCTTTGTCTAATGAAACTAAACATATTAAGAAGCTGAAAATTGAGAAAGCTTGTTTTAATTATTATATAATATAAAAAATGTGTATATTATGAGTCTATATCCCGCTATAGGAGAAATATGTGGCTGCACACTGGTTATTTCTCTGGACTAAAATATAATCTACTGTTTATGATCTGTATTACATGATCTTAAAATACAGTTATTATTTATTACCTTTCATTTCAGATAACACCTTATGTACCACACTGTGCATGCTGAGTTCTGCTGTTACATAAATGCATAATAATTATACAGGTAATTTAAGTCTGTGGTTTTACACGTGCAATTAACAGTTCACAAGAGGTTCAAGTAAAATTCAATGTAAGAAAGGGAGTGTGAAGTTTTTTTTAATAGAACACATTTTCTGATTTTCCAGTTTCTTAAATGTGAATATTTTGTGGTTTTTCAGACCACAAAATGTGGACCAAAAAACATGCTCAAGAAAGTAATATACAGATTAATTGATAATGGAAAAAAGGCTTAGTTGAAGCCTTGTTTTGTCCACAAACAAACATGACTAAGTTACTAAAAAAGTCACTCAAACGAATGAATCGATTATTAAAAATAGTTCTTATCCATACATAAAACAAAAACATAAGCAAACCTATGAAAACCTAAGAATTAAATCATAAAAATATACCAATAATAGCACACACTATACAAACACTGGTACATATGCTAACATGTAAAATTATTTAATTGCATACACTTTGGATATTACACATTTTGGTGCCATTAGACTATTTTTTTAAGGTATAATGCTGCTTTTTTATCATTCGATTTAATAGCTTTACTGAATGAGAGCGGAGTTATGTAATAACTTACTAAACTAGCTTTAGCCAACTGTAAACAAACCAGTCACAGTCGAGAGAACTCGTCATTCTGGACAAAAACGACCTGAATCTCCTCCGGGAATTCCCTCCATGTTTTGGGAAGTACCGGGCCTCCCGGAGCAGGTGCATTATTAGCCATTAACCCGCACACATACATACGATTATTTCCTGGAACGAATGCTATCCCTGTTGTGGCGTCGCTAGCATCTCGCTAGCTTACGTGAGCTAATTCGCCTGGTTCGTTCGTCTTTTATCAATTAAAACACGTTCAAAATGTTCTGATATGTATTCGCTCGTCGACATATAAAGAGTGTCGGTGTGTGGATGTGAAATTAGCTGACCAACACCACCGTAGGAGCCATTTAAATGGCCGAGTCATGCCCAGTTCATAGACGGAGCCCGGAGCCTTACCTCCCCTGCCAAGCGGAGAAAGCCACAGTTGGGTTTCATCCGCTCCTCTCGACTCACGCAGAAAATAAAGGGGGTAAACCGGGGAGCCGCTCCGCTCTTCAGTCCTCCATCCTGGCGCCCATGCTACTGCTTGGTGGGAGAAAAGGGGGTTACCGTAAAAAAAAGGATACAAAAATAACGGAATATAGACAGAGACGTCTACTTCCGAGGGGGGGACTGAAGAGGGGGGGAGAGGGATTGAGGCTCCGCCCACGCCCGGGCAGGCTGAGGCAGAGCCGGAGGATAAAACAATCGCACCCTGTGGAATATTCCTGTGTCATTTGTGTTCAGTGTTTGAACAGAAAAAGAAAGAAACAGAAAGGTTTAACTTGATGTCTTCGATGACAAAGTGTATATGACAAAATATGTTTATTAGTATTCTATAACATTATATCTAGTAATTCAGACACAGTCCCTGACTGAACATACAATAATAATTAGTGTTGGGCGATTTTAAATAATAATAAGCAGTAATTAATAATAATTTGGCCTGGTTACATGGTTATGGTGGGTTAAGGTTATTGATTAAATGCTATTTTGCAATATCACCGTTTTACTTTAATTAAAATGAATAACATACATATATGTGCACATATGTCTTCATTCATTAATTACCTACCTACCAACAAAAGGAATACGTCATTCCAAAATTGCGTCAGGTTCACTGTGAACCTCTAGCCAATCAAATTGCTTCATTTTGAGCGGACTATTTGAATGAACCAAAGAGCAGCCCTCTGATTGGCTGAAGGAAACGTCAGTCCATTGAGGCTCGCCTCGCCCAGTACATACGGCGTATTTCGACTATAGCAGCGTTTATCGGTTGACTGAGTGTCGATTATTGGATAGCACCGATCTCTGTCGGTGACATGTTCCCGACACAGTTAAAAAGTCGAGTCAAAACGGCACAGAAAACGTTAAACTCGAGCTTGAATCCGTTCCGGTCAACTCGAGAGGAGGGGGTTTCTGGTCTTTCACACGAGCCCGTGATTGGCTGCTGCCGTGTGACGTCACAGTGTGGACGTGAGCGTTGTGAACGTCAACAAAAGAGAGAAAAGGAGAGAGACGAAAGAAGGAGTAAAGACTGACACAGATATGTGGATTTAACTAACGTAAACAGGTAAGAGAACATTTATTTTTAACCATATTTACACTCACACACAAAACACACCCTTGAATGTACAAACGGCTTACAGTGTTAAGGGTAAAAGACAGAAAAAGAAGGTAAAATGGTCGACAATGGTACGTTCACGTCGCTGCAATATTCAGCATTTAAAGCTATTAAATGTTGTCTATGACTAATTATATGCCTTTTAATTTTAATCGCCTTTTCATTAAAAAATATGCATTGGCGTGTGCGTCTATGCAGTAGCGAAATAGTCATTGACCTAAACGACGAAGTGTTTTCCCTTTTAATGTCATTGTTTTGTTTTACTGTATAATAATTTACTATTTTACCGTCGCGAGTACGATCAAATGTTTTCTCGGTGCCAGATTGTTATATTACTGTTTAGATTATCGATTATACATGTATGTTATAGATGACTATTACACCATTCCTTAATCGTGATTTACTCAATCTTACTACCGTATTTACTACACATTTTAAAAAATGTGTAACAGGAAAAAATAGAATAGAATAGAACGGAACATTTAGAAACAAGATCAAGTGGGAAAACATGCAAACACAGTTTTGTTTAAAAGAGAAAAGTGTGAATACATTCACCGTATTTGACGTATATGATAATCTGTAGGGCCCAGGTACATGTAAGTCGTGTATTATATTACCTTACTATTGTGTTTTTCTCGTTTGTTTCTATCTGACACCATGTTTTTTCCCTTCATCTTCAGAAACAACTCAGAATATTCGTGATATTGACGACGAAAACGCCACTAAATCCAGCTGTTATTCGGGTTATTACACTCGTATTAATCAGTTATCCTACAGTCGGCGTCAATAATCGTGTTTTACTGTGTAATTTAACGGATATTTATCGTTTTGAGGAGGAAAGAGAAAAACAACAGCCCCTCCCCCCGCTCGAGCTCGAGGATTTAAAACGTTAGCCAGCAGCGGCTAACGTTAGCTTTCTCGGTTCGAACGGTACATTGGATCGTTTTCGCTCGTGTTTGCTCGTGTTTTACGTCGTTTATTAACACACAGAGCCATGAGAGCTAGTTGTTTGTATTGTTTTTCGGTATATGGGTCAGAGGACACAGGGCAGAAGGCGTCAACCGGAGGAAACCCGACACCGTAGCTCAGCTGAGGCAGAGTGGGCGGGGCTCTGAGCTCTGACACAAGAATGTAGAGCAGGGTTTAAACTAGTACATAATACAGTGTAATAACACACTCACACCGTGCAGTGATCATTGAAAGCACACATACATGCTCATAAAGTCGTGTCACTGTAGAAAACGGATACATTTTCAATCTGTGTTATAATCTGGACTGTGAAGGTAAAGAAAATGCATTAAAGATTAATATAAGGGATAAATGTGTGTTGAAGGAGCCTAAGAGCTGGATACAAGACAGGGCTAAAAATAGCACAAACAAACATGTTGTACATTCCTATCTGTTCATATTGTTCTTTAAAAACAATCAGCTCAACAGTAAAATTGATCATGTGCTGAATCTGTTGTTTCCTTGTTTTATTTTACAGTATACTGTGGATAAAAAAAACAAAACAAAAGTAGAGATCAGATCTTCCAGTGCCATCGGAGACATGGACGCCTACAAGCTGATGAAGGAGCTGCGGGTGAATTACGAGCAGGAGGTGTTTTATCTCCCCAAAGAGACGGGACTGAGCCTCATCGAGTCCACGCCACAAGTGAGACAAAGACTCATGTCCCATCACTGGACTCTCATCAACCTGTTGAACGTTATCACAGCCAATTAAACACCGCACGTCTTTTGTTTCCGCCCCAGGACGACAGTCGTCGGATCTCGGCCAAGTGCAGAGATGCCAAAGTGGAGGACCTGTGGAGTCTCACCAGCTTCTTCGGTTACAGCACACAGACCTTCGTCCTGGCTGTGAACCTGCTCGACAGATTCCTGGCCATGATGAGGGTACGACATTCTCACACACGATAGCACCAGACACAGGAGACCTCAGCGGGGTCACGACACATAAACTGCCACCGCAGCACTTTCTATAACCACGGAGCCGCAGTGTTGATATAACAGCAGAGGTATATTTGGAAAAGTGACCAATATTTCCGGCAGGTTTTTGCCATTATTTAAAATAATATATAACATTGTTAAATTGAATACATACAATATATTACTGACTATTCCGATAACGTCTCGTTTCTTCTTTGTTGTCAGTCCTGTTTTCTCGACCAAGTTCTTCCAGTTTTTCTGTTTCCTGTTTAGTCAGCGATCGCCTCCTGGTTGTCGAGTGTGTCATAAACCAATATTTAAAGACTTAGCGAAGATCTGTGAACACACGTGATATTACAGTGACATCCAAGACCAGAAAACGAGCGACTTAAAACCGCTGAGATTAAAACCTTACGTTAAACGATGGTTTGTGGACAAAACGGCACCATTAAAACCAGGTTTAGGAAGCAATAATTAACATTTTTCAACATTTCTGACCTGTAATAAGTTCAATATTTGAATCAATTGGTAAAAGATAGAATTCATGAAAACAATAAACCCTCAGTGGTCCAGAAAATAATCTTGTTACAGTGATTTCCTCCTTCCTTCATCTCTTCTCCAATCATAATTCCAGCGATCGTGACCTCAGCTTAACAAAACTAAATGACATGGCAACATTAACTTCTGCTGTAGAAACTCAAAGTAACTCACCTGTGCCCTCAGATCCAGCCGAAGCACCTGTCGTGCGTCAGCCTCAGCTGCCTGCACATGGCCGCCAAGGTGACGGAGGACGAGTGCGACCTGACGCCCACCGACGAGCTCATCCGCATCGGACAGTGCAGGTTCACCGTGTCCGACCTGTGCCGCATGGAGAAGATCGTCGCCAACAAGCTGGACTTCAAGTCCAAAGCCATCACTGCCTTAACCTTCCTGCACCTGTACCACCAGATGGCGCTCTCACACTCCACCGACAGGTGAGACAAACAAAACTCCTGAGTTTGTTTTTTCCTCGTCAGTGGAATAATCTAAAACAGCCTGTGGAGTTTGTGGGGTTAATGCAGGGCAGGAGATTTAGGATCAGCTGACTGAAGTGCACTGATAAGATCTTACATAACCGCCTCATACTGTGTGTTTATTAATGTGCAACCGCAGCCCATGTTGTTTATTTTCAAGCGTTCATTCATTCATTCTCAGCTGACGAGAGCCGTTTGTGTTTGTTGTCGGGCGGAGGATCAGGGATCAGGATCAGGGATCAGGATCAGGGACTGACTCTGTGTGTGTGTGTGTGTGTGTGAACAGGAAGGAGACTCTGAGTCTGGAGAAGCTGGAGGCTCAGCTCAAAGCCTGTCTCTGCAGAATCTCCTTCTCCAAGGCAAAGGTACAGAGGTCAAAGTGCACCACAGCAGCAGCGGAACCCGTTTTCTCTGAGTGTGGCACGTTAACGCCGCAGCTGTTTTTATGTGTGTCACGCAGCCGTCCGTCCTGGCCTTGTCTCTCCTGAGGCAGGAGATAGAAGCCGTCCAGTCAGAGGACATGTTGGAGATAGCCTGTCACATCCAGAGACACCTGAAGGTAAACAAACACTCACGCTTCTCATAAACCAGGTTTCCATCCACTAAAATATCAGAAACCTGCACGTATTCAACACACACACACACACACACACACAGAAACTTCTTTAAACTCCTTTACAGGGAACTTTATTCAAAGCAGGGACTCTTTCAGCTAGTGACACTAAATAACTCCGCCCTAACAGAGTACGAGTGAATGTACTTCTGTGTAAGTTCTTGGTTCCTGCAGTGACAATGAAGTCCCAGGTCATTGTGAGGGAAACACAGATGTATTCTATTATTCTTTAGAGTCAAACTCAGGCTATGAGTAACTTTCATTTCCTTGATTTTAACCAAGAATAAAGAAGCTTGTGTGATTTTCAGTTTGGTAAACGTGACTATTTTCTGCTTTCTTTGCTCAATAAAACAAAGAAAATCAAAAACAAGACATTATTATGAACCCAGCGTTTGTCCTGTTACATGTTAGGTAACGGGTTTATTTTAAAACTGTCCTGCCGTGTTGTTTGGTGTCAGATTGCGGACGGCGAGCTGCTGCAGTGGCGCGAGCGCGTGGCCAAGTGTCTGTCGGACTACGCCTCGCCCGAGTGCAGCAAACCCGACCACAGGAAGCTGCTGTGGATCGTGTCCCGCAGAACCGCCCAGAACCTGCACAGCCACCGCAGCGTCCCCGAGCTGCCCACCATCCCAGAGGGACGCTGGGACGAGAGCGAGAGGTAAGAGACGTCGGACATCAACATAGACTTCAAAGAAATACTGATTTTAACCACTTCACAAACAACTCCCCTCATAAAATCTAGCTCAGATTAAGTCTCTGATATATTTAACAACAGTTCACGTCTTTATGTCACTGTTAGACTGACGTTAGTAAAGCACTCACTCTCTCACACTGTGTTTTACAAACGTCAGTTGTGTCCAACAGTGAGATAAAGACGTGAAACATGTTCTTAAAGATATCGCAGACTTCAGTGGACGTAGAATTAGTCTCAAAAAGCTCAAAATATCACTTTAAAAATCAATATGAAACTTCTGTGCTTCACTCATGACGTCAAACTGACGTCACATGACCAGTCACACCAGGCAGAACGGGAAAAAAACACACCCAGAAAATACCAAACACTCCTGAGGACAACACCCGTGTGATGTCACACACATTTAAAGTTTGTGTTTCTATGGCAACACAACACTGAGACTGTAAGACATCTCTGTCGTCTACACTAAAGACTTCTCTAAAAGTTACTTCTCTGCATCAGCTTCTCTGTTTAAAAACCAGATCTCTCTCACACACATACATATGCCTGAGGCTACCAGCTGTGCAACAACACACACCTTTCTGTTTTGTAACAGCATGACCCACACACACACACACACACACAGCTCCTATCTGTGTGTGTGTGTGTGCACGTCTGTCGTTTCCATGACGTCACACGTTCTGTAAAAACTTCAGCGTTATGTAACTTCTGTATTTTCTGAAGAAATGAGTCTGTTTAAAGAAAAAGAAACTCCTGATCATCCTCAAACATTTATTCTATTTAATCTTCTATCTTTGTTTATTCTTACTTTTACATTAAATTTAGACTTTAGAACATTTAGTCTTAATGTACCTTGTAAAATGTCCATGTTTAGTCGACTAGTTTCCAGTTTATTCTTCTATTTTTAACATTTATACTTGAAGTTTAATAAAGCTTGTCCTCACACCTGTTACAACATGTAATCTGATGACGACGATGAGTGAAAACAAGGAACTGTTCTTTACAAACTTCTGTTTTTTCTTAAAGAGACGTTCAGTCTCAGCTGAGACAGTTCTGACCGCGTGTGTGTCTCTGTGTCCACAGTGAGGACTCGTGTGAGGACGTGATGAGTTCTGGTGAAGAGTCTCTCAGCAGTTCACTGGGCAGCGACGCGGAAGGTCCTTACTTCCCTCTGCACTTCCAACAAAAACAACAACGCAGACACCTCCACGCCTGACTCCTCCCCCTTTCACCCCGTCACTGTTAACAATATTTTATTTTATTTTATTTATTTTCTAATAAGCTCCGGTGCTGGAGGAGAATCAAAGAGGCAGCTGAGCTCGAGTCTGGATTCTTCTGGTAGATTTTCAATGTTAGTTGTGTGTCAATGTTTGAAAACGCGTCACATTCCAGGAGGAGAATTCTTTTAACGACGTGAGCGTGAAGTTTTGGTAGAAAACGGCTGCGTCCACACGACTGACCTTCACCCTCAATAACAGAAACAAAGTTCCTGGTAAATTTCTAGATATTTCCCATGGGAAACCTTGTCGTTTTCAAACGCCTCCGTTATTGTGACTTGAAATCGTCGTGCGCGTTGTAGCGTTGTAGTTTCAAAACCCAACATTTACATTTTTAAAAAACAGACTGAAAATGTTTGTGTGGACGTAGCCTCACTGTATTGTGGATGGTGCCAGAAACAGTAGCATCGTTGTTGTCGATGACAATAATTTGCCAAAACTTGTGTTGTTTATTTCGCAGAATGTTATTTTTTGACTTATTAATCTACAACGGAGACGTTTTTGGTTTCGTAAGGAGGTCAAAGGGCAGCAGGACAGTTATCCACGCGTGACGTCATATTTCTGTCGACTGAAGCTGCTCCGATTCTCTCTGAAGAAAGTTTTAATTTGCACATTATACATAAATTAATTATAAACTCTCATTTCAAGTGTTAAAAACTGGAGTTTGCGTCTTAAAGGAAACTCGACATGTGTGCGATGTTTGTGTTCATCGCAGCATCGCGAGTTTTCCTTCAAACTCAACGCCACCACAGAGTTTTCAGAAAAAAAACATTTAATACGTTTGTGTGTGTGTGTGTGTGTGTGTGTGTGATGCTGGTTTAAATTCAAAGTTGCCAACTTTAGAATGTAGCGTAAAGAAAAGAAGTGTTTGGTTACTGAAAACTGTTCAGAGACAACGTTGAATGGAACAATAGAGTTGACCGAGTGTCAAAAATAAAAAAAATTAAAAATGTAAGAAAATGTCCATAAAAATATGTAAAACTGTAAATGATGTACAAAAAAATGTTAATAGTTCTTTGTAGATATTGTTAAGTTATTTATTTCTTTTGTCACCTGTAATGAAAAAGAAAATCTTATTAAAAAAATGTTATTTTTAAATATTGTTTTGTCTCCATATTTCTTTCTTTTTATCTATAAGTTTTGGAAACGGAAGTCATTAAATCAGCGTATGAGCGACCACTAAATTAAAAACACTGTCCAAAACTAACACATGACCATAAGATATTTTGGTGAAATACAGGTGCTGGTCATATGATTAGAATATCATCAAAAAGTTGATTTATGTCAGTAATTCCATTCAAAAAGTGAAACTTGTATATTCATTCATTACACATAGACTGATATATTTCAAATGTTTATTTCTTTTAATTTTGATCATTATTACTGACAACTAATGAAAATCCCAAATTCAGTATCTCAGAAAATTAGAATATTACTTAAGACCAATACAAGAAAGGTTTTTTAGAAATGTTGGCCAACTGAAAAGTATGAACATGGAAAGTATGAGCATGTACAGCACTCAACACTTAGTTGGGGCTCATTTTGCCTGAATTTCTGCAGCAATGCAACGTGGCATGGAGTCGATCAGTCTGTGGTACTGCTCAGGTGTTATGAGAGCCCAGGTTGTTCTGACAGTGGCCTTCAGCTCTTCTGCATTGTTGGGTCTGGCGTATCACATCTTCCTCGTCACAGTACCCCATAGTTTTTCTCTGGGGTTAAGGTCAGGCGACATTGCTGGCCATTTAAGAACAGGGATACCATGGTCCTTAAACCAGGTACTGGTAGCTTTGGCACTGTTTGCAGGTGCCAAGTCCTGTTGGAAAATGAAATCTGCATCTCCATAAAGTTGGTCGGCAGCAGGAAGCATGAAGTGCTCTAAAACTGACCCTGGACCAACACCAGCAGAGGACATGGCCCCCCAAACCATCACTGACTGTGGAAACTTTACACTGGACTTCAAGCAACGTGGATTATGTGCCTCTCCTCTCTTCCTCCAGATTTCCAAAAGAAATGCAAAATTTACTTTCATTGGAGAACGTCTTGCGTACGTCTGTGCGTGGTGGTTCTTGAAGCACCGACTCCAGCTGTAGTTCACTCTTCACATTTTTGACTGGGTTTAGTTTCACAATCCTCTCCAGGGTGTGGTTGTCCCTGTTGCTTGTACATGATTGTGTAGCCTACAGAACTAGACTGAGAGACCTTTTAAAGGCCTTTGCAGGTGTTTTGAGTTAGAGATCTGATTAGAGTGAGGCACCAGGTGTCTTTTCACAATATTCTAATTTTCATTAGTTGTCAGTTATAATCATCAACATTAAAAGCAATAAACAGCGTGTGTGGAATGAATGTATACATTATACAAGTTTCACTTTTTGAATGGATCTACTGACAAAAATCAACTTTTTGATGATATTCTAATTATATGACCAGCACCTGTAGAACTAAATGTCGTCCACGTATACATGACACACTTTTAAACAAATGCCAATTATTTCTCCCTTTAACTCAGAAAATGAAAATTACGTGATTGTTTCTTTTAAAAAATAAACTTTATTCTCTATTTTTTGTATCAAAGAACAAGGAAACGTGAGACTCGACACGAAATTTCAGAGAAACTATTTCGTGTTCTTGTCCGAGGAGCAAAAGTTTTTACGCTGACGTGAACGTTGGAAAACAGTGAACAAAAACACACTCACACAAACCAATAATCACTTATTCATCTATAACTGAATTATGATGATAATAGATTTGATGAAAAAATCAGAACTTCTTCATTTCCAGGTTTGACAAACACTGATGAAAATAATGGTCAGTTGCAGCCCAACACATCTCAACCACTTCCACTCACTAGGACCAGGTTCAGGTCTCCATGGGGACGAATGGTCCTGAACAGAAGAGGTCACACATACAAAAACACTCACTCAGAACAAAGAGAATAAATTTACCAAACCAGTTGTCTCCGGTCGTCCTCAGGAATCCACAAACGTCTACCTCCACTTTGCTTTCTCCACCGTTTAATCCACATAGTCTGGGGTTGTTTTTTCCACCGATTAATCCCACTGTAGATCCAAGAAGACGCCAAAAAAAAACATTCCAAATCGATTCATCAAAATCCCATCCGAGGTTTCTTCTTCTTTGCCTGTGAAGACTGCGACGACTGCGACGACTGGGACAGTCCCACGCGACCCCGTGAACTCTGGGAAAGAGGCCGAGACTGGAAGAATCCCGACCAGACGGCCGAGTCCAAGGACAGATTCACGCGGAGATCCCTCTGAGGGACGGACTGTTGTGAGACAGACTGTGGTGATCGCACTCCGCTGTCGTCCTCTACGACGTTATGATGGGACAGCAAGGGTTGGAAACCCTGGAAACAGAGAAATGATTCTTATAATTTGGGCTCATTTTGACGACTTTTACAAACATGGAAAACTGCATTTAGTATAAAACCAGAATAACACGAGCAAGAAAACCCTGGAATGACTCTCGACACGAACCTGTCTACTGCTGAGACGAGTCACGAGTGGAGCTGCAGCCACAGACTTCAGCTTCTGAGGAACATGGAACAAAAACAGCTGATGTCATGATTCACTGTATAAGATTGTTTATTATTTAATGATAGCAGCTGTTAGCGGACTTCACAACTGGAAAAGTCTGCCCTCTGGTGGTGAGTTAAGAAGTGCACTGGTGCTGTCATAATCAGTAAAATCCTAACGATGTCGTCTCTCACCTGTGATGCAAGCACAGATGTGTGATCGCCCTCTGCTGAACGTTTGCTCGCCCTCCGAGCAGCCGGCGTGTCGTTCATCTGCGACACGGAAACGTCGCGGGATCTGTTTGGCGTCTGCAACGCGGAAATGTCGTGGGATCTGCTCGGCGTCTGCGGCGTGGAAACATCGTGGGATCTGCTCGGCGTCTGCGACGCGGAAATGTCGTGGGATCTGCTCGGCGTCTGCGACGCGGAAATGTCGTGGGATCTGCTCGGCGTCTGTGACGCGGAAACGTCGCAGGATCTGTTCGGCGTCTGCGACACGGAAATGTCGTGGGATCTGCTCGGCGTCTGCGGCTCGCGTTCACCTTTGGCGGTTTTCAGTGGCGAGACGGTCGTCGTGGGAACAGGAGTGACGCCCCCCACGGTGTCCTCTAACCCGTCAGTGTCAGACCACGCCCACTGGCTGCCGGACGTCCATCCTGCTGAGTCAGAGAAGGAGTCGAGCTCCGCCTGGTAGGTGGTGGATGAGGTGAAGCTTCCTGAAAGCTCCAGTCTGCCGGCTGCTCTCTTCCTCTCCTTCTCCCTCATCCTCTTCCTCCTCAGCGCCATCTCCTTCTCCGCCCTGTTGAGCCCAAGCTCCTCCTCCCACCACGCTCTCCATGCCGCCTCCCCCTGCCAGGAGATGGTGAGACGCCGACTCATCGGATCTGTCCACGCGTCCGTGTCCACGGCGTGGGGCAGCGGTTGTAACGTGGGCGCACTGAAGGCCAGCAGCGAGCGTTTGGACATGCACGTCCTCAGATCTCGCCTCAGACTCCGCACGTGCTTGTCCTCTCGCGTCTCTTGGCGGCGCAGACGCAGAAAACCTTCAGTGTCGGCCGTGAAGAGCTGTGAACCTGGCGGGCGGGGCTTCTTCTTCTTCTCTCGACTCTTCTTCATCAGTTTCTGGAGCCAGTGTTTCCAGGCGACGAGCGCGTCTTCACTGATATTCACGACACTCATGGAGCTGCAGAGCGCTTCCTTCCCTGTGGAGTCACTTGGTTCCCCGTCTTTCTCGCGCGCGCCCGAGTCGTCGTCGTCGTCGTCCTCATCATCATCATCTTCATCAGACTGGTTGACGACGACCTGCAGCTTCAGCTGCTTCAGTCGTCGGCGTCTTTGTTCTCCGTCTTCTGACTCGTCAGAGTCGGAGAACGTCTGTCGTTCCTTCTGCGTTGTTCCGATGACGTCGTTCTCCGCAAACAGCTGAGAGCTCGGTGACGATGACGCAGCAGTTTTCGACGGCGGTGGTTCGACGTCTGGGATGTGGATCTGCTGCTGCTGCGGCTCCAGGATCTGGTAGAAAACATCTCCAGCTTCAGTGAGCTGGAGGACACAGATGCACTCGTCCTCCACACCTCCACCTTCTCCTCCTGTCCTCTGAACACAAGTCAGACCTGGAATCAAACATCAAACCACAGATCATCGATAATCTTCTACCACGTTAATCTCCACATGAGGGTTGAAGGGTCTGTGTACCTGCAGCAGACGAGCTCAGCCTGTGGGTGGCGACGTCCAGACGGTGAGGGATCTGGACAGGAAGGTGTTTCAGGCTGGTACTGGGTCTGAGCAGAGCCAGAGGTGGACCTCGACTAGAGCATGCTGTAGCTCTGCCTCCTGATCACCGACACAGACAAAGAAACTTAAAAAAAAACAACAACACGCCAACACCTTCCCGCTCTTTTAATGAAGCCCCCTGTTGACTGACCCGAGTACTGCAGCAGGACGAGCTCCTGCGATCTCTGCGAGCCCAACACGACTTTAGTGGTCCCAGCTCCGCCCACTGCTGATCCAGAGGAGGCGGAGCCAGGAAGGACGTGACAGAACAAAGGCGGGGACTCCATCATGTGATCCCACTTGAGCACGGGGACACCGGGGAAACGCTCGTCCGCGATGTATGACGAGAACTGAGACAGAGAGAAACATGAAATAACGCTGCACTGCCACCAAGTGTTCGGAGGCTTTTCTCATGATAATATGAATTTCTCATAAATCACAGCGATAAGTCGATTAAAAACACTGATGACTCATCCTGACTCTTGTTGTACCTGTGTGGTGACGAGGTGGTGGAAGGAGTGGACGTCTCGCAGATATCTGGACAGGATGAGTCTCTCTCCTCTGTGACAGTCTGAACTCCTGCTGATCGAAAACAGAGAGAGAGCAGAGACGGGACTGACCTGGAGGAACACACACACACACACACACAGAGAAAAAAATATCACTTTATTTAAACCAGCAGTGATTCCAGGAGGAAGTCAACAGCGGATAGATGAGGGTTTCACAAACTTTAGCTCCTTCTTAAAAGTTTGTTAATAATAAATTACATGTCATTTTAGTATGAGACAAATGTGTCAGTTTGTCTCATACTAGAGTTCTCTCATGCTGATATCGTATCGGATCAATATCGGTATCGGCCAAAACTCAAGGCCGCAATATCTGTATCATATCGGAGGTGAAAAAGTTGCATCGGGACATTCCGACATATAATTGCGTTTTCATCCACTGCTGTGGAGCAAATACTGGAGCGTTAGGCAGTAGGTGGCGCTAACCCTAACCCTGTCACCACAGAAAGAGTTTTTTTTTTTGGTTTAAAAAACAAAGAAATCATTCAAACTGAATCTTTTTGGTTTGTGGACAAAAACAAGACGTTTGACAAACACTGATCGACATTTTCTGAGCCAAACGACTAATAAGTGTATGAATGTTGTTTCCTCATCAGTTCACACATTCACCCTCTCATCCTTCCACTACAGTCACATGATTTCACCTTTATTCTTTCTCTCAGTTTGACCCAGAGCATCAGTGCATAAAAACAAACTGCGATCATCTCTCACCCTGATGTCCGTTAGCTCCGCCCCCGTCCTGTCGGCGTACACCATCACCCTCGGGTGTGCAGAGAAGTCGCACCATCGCCATGGCGACTCGGCGTTGAAGTACAGGTTACTGTCTTCTCCCCGAACCTTCTGCATCCTGCGGCGGCAAAACATCAAATCATGATCTGACGAGGGTTACTGAAGAGGGGGTCACTGCCCCCTGCTGGGCTAAGGAGGGACTGCAGACACACAATAGAGGCTGTTTAAACTGTGGTTCATGTGGATGATTGTGGGTCATTTCCTCACCCTCTGCCCACGGTCCACAGGTTCACCACACCACTCTCACTCGCCACCAGAACTTCACCTAAAACATGAGGACTGCGCACGCGCACACACACACACGCACACACACACACACACACACACACACACACACAGCAGGTCATTTCAACACTTCTGCCTCAGCTGGAACTCTCCTCCTCCTCCCTCTCTTCATCACTCACCTGGCAGTGACGCAGGTTGCGACCTCTGTGGTGTTGACCGCCTGCAGCAGACGAGGTCGTTCTCCTCCTCCGCTGAACTGCCACGCTCCACACAGATAATCTGAGCGCACGGCGACGCAGCCTGAAATCAACAACACAAACATGTGAACAACAGCCAAGAGAGAACGTTTGATTTATCACAAACAAACACAAACATTTGCACAACAACAGAGAGTGTTTGGTTCATCACAAACACACAACATGCTCGTTCTTACTGTTGTTGAACAGAGAGGCGGAGCTAATCTGTCTGATGGGACCTTTCAGGTGGAAGCTGAAGGAGTCGCTGCTGCTGGACCTGAGAACAGAGTGGCTTCCTCTGTGGCGCTGCAGCTCCACCCTGTGGAATTCTGTGGTACTGCGTTTAGAACAACAATCAAGAGGGAGTCAAAGCTGGAGAAACGGCTGTTTTCAGAAAGCCATGGTTTTCAGGAAAGCTCTCGAATGAATAGACACAGTGGTTGTTTGTCTTTCTTTTTCTCGACTCAGAGAATGTGCTCTATTGCTGAGGTTTTGTAATTTAAGGTGTGGAGATGTGTCTGACCACTTTTGAAAGTGGAAAATGTCGTTTCCATTTAGTTCAGTAGTTTATGTCAGCCTCTTTATAAAAGGTTCAAAAACTAAAACCTACATCAGTTTAAGTGTATGATATCTTAAGAACATGTTTCATGTCTTTATCTCACTTTATCACAACAGGAAACTGAAGTTTGTAAACCACTCACTCTCCCACACCTAACCTCATAGAGAAAATCAGTGATTTTAGCTGCTGGAACACAGGAGCTGCAGGTCCTCTGTTGCCTCGGGTGGTCACTTTGTGTCACTGAGGTCAATCTGAACAAAGGGTTTTAAAAGTGACAAAACAAGACGTTTGAGGCAGCAGTGGATCAACAACTCCTGTGTGTGACGTTAAAATCACTGATTTTCTCTAGGAGATTTGGTGTGGGAGAGTGAGTGGTTTACAAACTTCAGTTTCCTGTTGGAAAAGTATGTCTCACAGTGAGATAAAGACGTGAACATGTTCTTAAGACTTCATAAACTTGAACTATCTTTAATGCTGAAGAGGCCACTGTGACATTCACCAAATCTAAACCGTTCAAAATGAACATTTGAATCAAATCCCGAGGAATTCCCTTGTGCGGTTAATCTGATTTGCAGGATACTGAGTCGGTTCAGTCCTTGATTTCCGGGGTAAACGAGGTAGCCGTCGCCGTTGTGAGAGAAAGGGATGAACTCCAGAGCGCCACCCGTGGCCGCTTCAGAGAACAGCAGGCGTTCCCCCTGCTCCGTCAGCTCCTCATACAGCAGAGAACCCAACAGCTGAGGAGGGATGGAGTGAACCACATCTCCCAGCAGAGCACTGTAACGGTTCAGCGTGACGGAGCGATCCCTCAGCCGACACCTGGAGAGGGGGAGGGAAAACACTACGTTCAATAAATAGATAAATAAACAGACGGGAGAGTGTTTGAGTGAAGATGTTTTCAGTTCCACTCACTTTCACTCGGCCACGTTCACTCACTTTTTAAACGACAGCCCGTCCAGATACCTCGTCACCCTCCACATGCTGATGGAGTCTTTGTGACGTTTCTGAAAAACAACATGGACTCTGATCACAATCATTGAAAATTGTTGTGATTCTTTAAAAACAAACAAACACTCAAACCGATTCATTTAGATGTCGATTAATAACCGATTAAAAACAGCAAACACTGCTGGATCATCTGGTCATCAGTTCTGATCTGTTACCACACACACACACGTCATGTCGTGGTAAAGTATCTGTGATGACTTTTACTGAAAGTATATCATGATCAAATCACCCATCTGTGATTGAAACACTGTGTTAGTGACACTCACTTCTTTCGTTCCTTGTTTAAAGTTGAAGTTCTCGCCCAGAATTTGGCTCATGCAGCCGAACGCATCGTGTCTGTGATCCAGGAAGAAATTCTGCATCTACACACAAAATATCACAACGTTATTCATGAAAATAAACATCCACAGAGTGACGTCTTACTGCAGACTGTCTGTGTTTCTATGATTCATATTTCAACGCTTTCACTCACGTGTTCCATGAAGTCCAGTGGATTGGGAGGCTTTGTCGGCCAAAGGAATTCTGGGAAAAACAACAAAAGCAATCATTTAATTCATCATCAGGCTGGGAATAATGACAAATAATAATAACAGATTCACTTCAGTTATTATATTAAGTTTGGCAGAGTAACACTGTTACATTTGTAGTGTCTCACCATTTAAAGGAGACAGCAGAGGAAGTGGTACAGGCTCGGTGTGACGCCACGTCTCTCCTTTGACCTGATGTCTGGATGTAAACGTCCAGTTGGAGCGAGAACCAGAGTCGTCCTGAAAACAGAATAATATTATTTACTACAAACACAAACTCAACTCAAAGATAAGGAAGAAAACTTAAGTAACTCGAAAAATATTTGAATGTAACAATTATAAGTCTAATTATAATCAAGAAATTTTGCTTATGTGACTATTACCTATTTCATTGTATTATTTATGAATTTATAAATATCTGGGAAAAAAATGTATATGATGGCAAAACGATTGAGGTAAAATATCTAATTGCGATTTTTCGACACAGATTGCGATTTCAAGATGAAGCATAACCATGTGACACCATCGAAATATCGACTCGCTACTATCGCTACTTCAAGGACGATGCGAATAGTTTATAAAACAGTAAGAATTTAAGGTTTAATTAATAATAAACACAACTGTCGTAAAAATGTAGGCTACGATTAAATCGGAGCCCTATCTTATCGTTTGGCAGCTGCGCTTATTCCAATTGCGACTTGGATTTGACAATGATTAACTGTTGTAGTTGTTACCAAGATTAGATAAATATGGTGTTATATGTAGTATTAAAGATATCAGATGTTGGCGGTTTTCTCACCTGAATCGTGAGTTTGTCGTAACTTCCCCAGTTTCCAGCGCAGTGATTCGGGGCTGTATCTGGAGGTCCACGTTCATAAAACGAAGGAAAAAGCTGATCTGGAAACTTAGAATCCATTTTAATAATACATGTGTGACACTGTCGTGCTGTCTCTCCGTCCCCTCGTGTGTGTGTGTGTGTGTGTGTGTGTGTGTGTGTGTCTCTCTCTCTCTCTCTCTCTCTCTCAGTAAACATGTCTGAACATGTTGTTCTCTCCGGCGGCTAACGTTAGCTCGCTAACGCTTAGCTGCCACAAACGAGCACAAAAACACATTTGTCCGCTTTCTAATCGCAGTGACGCTCACTCAGCGGCTCCGACGACAAACAGCGAACATAAAGTGACGCAGACGGATCCTTAAAGACGAAGAACTGCGGTGAAATTTATCTTAAATCCACAACAGATCCGCGGACACGTGTGGAGTCCACACGAACACACGCACAGGAAACTCACACCAGCACGAGACGAGAGAGAGATCGCGCGGTTCCTACGAGATCAACATCGCGCATGCGCATACCGGTCCGCCGTCTTGGACAGCGGATTTTTTTTTAACGATTAAAAACAAATCTTTTCTTTTTTTTAGATTTGGCCTTTATCCTCTTCCATAGTGTTCTATATTATCAACATGTACATGCAGTATAACATTGTTACGTTATTTGTATTGTTTTAATCTCATTCCCGTGCTTCAATTATCTTAAAAAAATATGCGTCACATTTATATAAACCGCGTTTATTTGCTTTACGTGACCGTTTTGTACAAAACACTTTGGTTTTTTGTTTTTTGTGATGATTTGTGTCAGAATGTCGCAACGACACGACACGTTTTACGGCAGGGGAAGTGGAATCCGATTGGATGTCGTGTGCCGTAAACCGTGGTCGTAACAGAGCCGAAGAGAAACGTGGGACAGAAGAACAGCGTGTGTGTTTTTTTCTTCTCTTTAACGTAAGTAACTGCATTAAAACCGTTTTTTATCACGTTAACGTCACGTTTAATGACGTCATTGAAGATGTAAAATAAATCCAAACATTTAAAGTTATTACTGTAAAAGAGTTGAAGCTGCCCGAAGTAAAGTAGCAGCTAACAGAGACACTAGATTAGCGTTAGTCGATTTAATCGGTCAACACAAACGTCTCTAAACTGAACGTTATCACACACACACACACATGTCAGAGTTGTTGTTATGGAGCGTGTTGTTAGTTCACTGTCTGACATGGGTGTGGAGTGGCTCAGTGGTTAAGACTGGTACCCTGTGTGCAAAACACATGGTCGCAAGTTCAACTCCACCCCTGGCTGGTTGTACTTCATTCCCTTGTAAGTCGCTTTGGATAAAAGCGTCTGCTAAATGACATGTAATATAATGTTTAACCGATTAATCAATTCATCTTATCCACTGTATTCGTCACACAATTTGATCACTTTGAGTGAAATTGAGTAAAACAAAGACCATGATTCAAGGATTCACTTATTTACTAGTTATCAGCGTTGTTTAATTTAATAGTTAGAAGACGCTCTGTGATTTTTCAGCTTCTTAAATATGAATTTGTTGTTTTTTTAGCTCCATATTACAAAGAAATCATTAATCATCATTTCCACGTTTGAGAAACACTTTTTATTACAAACGACCAGACTTGATTTAAAAACGTCTTTATAGACAGAAAAAAAAAACTCCTCACTGTTGGTGTTTCTTCTCTTGTTCCAGGATGGAGGCCAAACCCAGAAAACACTTTTCTCCTAAAGGGGGAAAGAAGCAGACGTTCACACCGAGAGGAACAGGTGAGCTGTGTTTTTATTCTCCACAAACTCTGAAGCTTCAACCACGACCCAGGTCTCTGACCACGGCTCACTCTGTCCAGATCCTAACGGGACCAAGCTCGGGAGGAAACCGGAAGGTAAGAAGCCGTTCAAACCGTTCAACAACACAAAGAGCAGAGCGGGAAAAGGACGAGACAGCGGAAAGAAAGACGAGAGATTTGCTTTCTCTAAAGCTGGAGCAGGACAGAGGAAAAGAAAAGTGACTCCTGGAAAAGATGCAGACCAGAGTGAAGGTACAACATCCTATCATTTCTGTTTCTTTGTTGATTTAAATAACTTCATGTATGTAGCATGTTTTTAACAGACCACGTTAATCAAAACTAAACAAGATGACGGATGAGAAACAAACAAAAGTAACGATGGGGAATAAAAAGCACGATAAACAGATGATGATGACTGTCAGTGTCAGAGGTCAGGATCACAGTCTGATAGATAAATATAAACAGAATGAATGAAATCACTAGGACTGCATTTGAGTGAACAACACAGTTAAATAAAATTCACTGAAAGAAAGAAAAGTAACAATAAAATATTGAGTTAAAATGTACAGGTAAGAGTTCAAATGTGTTTTTATCTGCAGCTGAAGTTTCTCTGTGATGTTTGTGACTCATGTGTTCAAACAGGACCAGGGATCAAGAGGATGAAGTCAGGAAAGAAGGAGCTGACGGAGGAGGAGCTGAAGAAGAACCGGCAGCAGAGGAAGAAAGAGCTGAAGCAGAGTAGACAACAGGCGGAGAGGAAGGACATGTTTGACATCATCACTCAGGCCAAACAACTGTGGGCAGATCTGAGGAGGTGAGACAACAGCAGCTTCATCAGATCGTCAGTTAGTTAAATATACCACAGTTTACACAAATGTCAACTTTATCCTTAAATTAAAGATGTTCATGTTTACTTTGTGTAAAAAATTCATTCATTCTTCATCTGGTTTATCTTCAGCTGCAGATTCATTTATCAAACAAGTCAAGTCAAGTCTACATTATTGTGATCTGATGTTTGTTTGTGTGGAAAAAAACCAGGAAGAATTGTGACAACGACATGAAGAAGAAGCTCATGAAGAAGCTTCATGATCTGATTCGTGGGAAAATCAAACAAGTGAGTGTCAAATCTACGACTTTATCACTATACTGTAGTTTGTTTCTGTAACCGCTAACATTATATTGACTTGGTCAGTTGTTTGGTCGATTAATTCCATCTTATTTAAAACATATTCACATAAATCTTAAATAAAAGGTTGGAAAAGTTCAGCAACTTACGGTTGAGGACCTGAAAAATTTCTCCTGTGAGCCATCTTTGTGTCCCGACCCAGTGTGTGAGAAACACTGGTTAAGGAGACAAGAATTTACAGACTGTCTCACATAAGGAGAAGAAAAAAGACAGAGGGGGTTCTATGTGGTGGTGGATCAGTGTGTATGCTCCTCTCTCTGCCTCTAGATGGCGTTTGCCCACGACTCGGTGCGAGTGCTGCAGTGTTTCGTGCAGTTCGGCAGCCACGAGCAGAGACAGGAAGTGTTTGACGAACTTAAAGGTGATTTGAATTCTTTTGAATCATTTTTCCATAGATTTTACTTTGTGTCCACACGTTAAATAACAGATAATTAACAGTTAGTGTTTGCAGATGACGTCGTCGGTCTGTGTAAGTCTCAGTATGGAAAACACGTGGTGAAGAAGCTGCTCATGTACGGGTGAGTCTCACCTTCACACACACACACACACACACACACATACACACACCTGGACACGTGTGTGACAGTTGTGTGTTTGGTGCACAGGAACAAAGAGGTGGTGGCCGCTGTGATGCAGGCGCTGAAAGGTCACGTGAGGCCAATGCTCCGTCACGCCGCCGCGTCGTCCATCGTTGAGTATGCGTACAACGACAAAGCCGTGCTCGCACAGAGGCTCATGCTCACG
The DNA here is from genome assembly GCF_019176455.1 of Solea senegalensis. NCBI lineage: Eukaryota > Metazoa > Chordata > Actinopteri > Pleuronectiformes > Soleidae > Solea > Solea senegalensis. Next base: position 27,502 of record NW_025321276.1, read on the forward strand.
GAGGAGTTGTACGGGAACACCTTCATCGTCTGCAAGGTACACACACACACACACCAAACCTCAGAGAGAGGGACACAGGAGCTGCTGGTCCTCTGCTGCCTCGTGTGGTCACTGCGTGTCACTGAGGTCAATCTGAACAAAGGAGTTCAAACATTAAGTTAATTAAAAGAACATAATAGAAGTTAGTGATGGAGGCAGCAGTGGATCAACAACTGTGTGTGTGTGTGTGTGTGTGTGTGATGTTAAAATCACTGATTTTCTCTGTGGACTTTGGTGTGGGAGAGTGAGTGGTTTACTAACTTCAGTTTTCTGTTGTCTCTCAGCGAGATAAAGATGTGAACGTGTTCTGTAGATGTCAGAGACTTAAACTGATGCAGATTTTCTTTTAAACTGGTGCAGATTTGATGAGATTAAGCAGATTTTCTTTTAAACGGATGATTTCTGTCTGTGTTCAGTCGTCTGTGTGTAACACCATCGACAAAGTCGCGGAGGAAAACCCGGGAAAACTGAGCAACATCATCGACGAGATGAAGCAGATCCTCACGCCCATGGCTCAGAAGTAAGAATAAAATAAATGTCAATATAAATGTTATTGTGTCAGTTGTTGTCGTCACTACAGCACTGCACTGTTGTTGTTTTCAGAGAACAGGTGATCAAACACTCGCTGGTTCACAAAGTCTTCATGGACTTTTTCCACTTTGCTCCAGAGAAACAGAGAACGGTGAGCACGCACTCATATCTGCTCTGGATTAGATTAGATTATTATTTGCTTGTTACAGGAGTGAATTTTGTTTGTTTGTGAGCAGGAAATGATCGAGTCCATCAGAGAGTCCGTCGTCTACATGGCTCACACACACGATGGAGCTCGAGTCGCCATGAACTGTGTGTGGCACGGCACGGCCAAGGTGTGTGCACGCACGCACACACACGCACACACACACGGCTGACGTTAAAAACATACAAATGTCTGGTGATAATTCTGATTTTTACGTTTCAGGACAGAAAAGTCATCATTAAAACGATGAAGAGTTACATGGTGAAGTTTGCCACGGTGAGTTTTCATTCACTCACTCCTTCGTTCACTCACAGAAACTCTTGGTTTATATTAACTGTGTGCGTGTGTGTGTGTGTGTGTCCCCTCAGGGCGAGTTCAGTCACCTGGTCCTCATGTCCATATTTGACAGTGTGGACGACACAAAGTTGGTCAAACAAGTGGTTTTGTCGGTACGTCTCATTTACATGTTTATTATTGTGTTGAACAATGATGGACTTAGAAAATATAATACTACAGTTTTTCTATCATGAAGTCCTCAGACTGATCTGTGGTCTCTGGTCTCTGAATGTGGTCCCTGAACGTGGTCTGACTCCTGTGCAGGAGATCCTGTCGTCTCTGGACGAGGTCATCAACAACAAATACGGTAAAAAGGTTCTGTTGTACCTGCTGAGCCCCAGAGACCCGGCTCACCTGCTGCCAGAGATCATCAAGGTTCTGGAGAAAGGAGACGGAAACCCCCACAGGTGATCATCATCATCATCATCACCATCACCATCAGTGTTCATATTCACCTTCACCTTCATCTCCTCAGTAAAAAAGAAGCCGTTGTTCGGAGGAAGGAGCTGCTGGAAGCTGTGTCCCCGCCCCTGCTCGAGTATCTCCGTGACAACGCCGTCAACATGGCGCTGGACAAAGCCAGCAGCGTCACCGTCAGCGACATCCTGGGCTCGGCCTGCGGTGACCTCCGACCCGCCATGACAGCCGTGGCTCAGCTGGCCAATCAGGAACTGATACCAGGAGGAGCGAGTGGAGTGGTGAGAGAACACACTGAGAACACACTGAGAACCTCACAGAGACACAAGGAACCAAGTTTCACGTCTTTATCTCACTGTCAGACACACTGTGGGGTTTGGTGTGGGAGAGTGAGTGGTTTATAAACGTGTGTGTAACAGTGAGATAAAGACGTGAAACATGTTGTTGAAGAGATTTGTTTCTCTGTAGCTTCACATGGCCGAACATCCAGCCGGTCACCTGGTGCTCAAGTGGCTCATCGAGCAGGACGCCACCCTGGCAGAGGCCGGGAAGGAAGGTAAACAAACATCATCTACTCACCGCCACCTGTCAATCAAACGTGAATAACGTGGTGTTTCTCTGCTTCTCAGAGCGCTTTGGCAGAATCCTGGTGGACACGGTGGGGACGGACAACATGAAGAGCTGGGTCAAAGTCAACAGAGGAGCCATGGTTCTGTGCAGGTCAGTGCTCACACACACACACACACAATACAAAAAAGACTTTTACAGTTTTTGTGCATGTGCACACAGCAGCTAAACCTCAAATAAAAGAAAAGGTTTTGACCACTGTCGTCCATCTTTCAGGGTTTGATTTACTGACTTTATTTCTTTCAGAAAAACTGTTTATTGGCAAGAGGAATGAATAAATAAATAAATAGTAAAAATTGGGCCTGGACAATGACGATAAAACAAAGTTTCTTCTCTTTAAATGTGATGAAAAAGAGTAAAATAATAATCTGGTATGAAGCGTGACCTTTGACCCGTGTTTGTGTGCAGTCTCCTGAGCAGCTGTGACACGTCCGTTTCCTCGGAGGTGAAGGACGCGCTGACGTCCATCGCGTCGCAGCTCGGCAGCGGTGGCGGCAACAAGGGAGCAGAAATCCTGCTGGAGCGGCTCCACAAATAAACTCTGGAACGTTTCTGCAGGCCAGGCCACGCCCCCCGCCAGGACAACGTCCGTTTGTGTGGGGAACGACGTGGAAAAAATGGATTTATGTTTGTGAATAATGAAACTATAGTGTTGGAGGACAACGATGAGGTCATTTCACCTGTAATCTTCAACACTAACACAAGGTGGAGCTGTTGTTCAAGGATAAACATTTAATAAAGTTTAAAAACAGAAGCTGCAGATTCTTAAAATGATCTGAAGGATAAAAACTAAAGATAAATATTTGTATCATCTGCATAAAGATACACTGTGACCTGAAAGGAGGTTTGTTTGGTCCTCGTTCCTGTTCACCTCACCATGTCTAGTCAATGCAGTCAACGCTCAGGCCACTCCCAGTTTTGACCTCTGACCTTACTTCCAAACGCAGCATTAGCATCAGCCAAAGCTAATCTTTAAAGTCAAAATAACACGTTCTTCTCAGTTTGAACCCGAATTTACGTCTTCTGCTGCGCGACCTCTGCAAACTTCCTCGCCGCTCTCCTTGCTAAGCGCAGTTTCCCGCGCGCTTTGGTGACGGCGGCGCTTTCCTGCGACTTGAGCTTGGTGTAGAAGTCGGAGAACTTGTTGTAGAGGACGGAGATGGGCATTCCGTTCAGGATCACGCCGAACGAGATGCAGGCGAACGCGAAGACGCGGCCGAGGTTGGTTTGTGGGAAAATGTCACCGTAGCCCACGGTGGAGATGCTAACCTGCACCAAACAAACAAACATGAGTGAACGGCTGAGTTCAGATGAACGTGTGGATGTGCTCAGACTCACAGTCGCCCACCACCAGGCGTGAGGCATGGACGTGAACTTTGTGTTGGACACATCGTGTTCTGCCGAGTAAACCATCGCTGAGAACATGAAGATCCCCATGACGATGAAGAGGAGCAAACAGCCAACCCACACACACACACACACACACACCAATTAGTGATTGTAAATCTGACTTCTTTAATTAACTTGTTCCACACCAGTAGTGAACGGAGCTTTGGGCAGAAAAGGAAAAACATGGTACAGGGAAAGTCATGAGTGAAGCACTTCCCTGACCTTACTTTTGAATCTGCAAAACCTTTGACCACATTTCGCCTATGCGTCTTGGATGTGTCTTTGTCTTTGATGTGTCTCGCTCATTTACATAGGGAGCAAATCACCAAAATCCAAATTTGCCGACTTCCTGTTGCGTCGAGTTGCCATAGTTACTGACGTTTTTTTGTTCGTCTTGGTCGATCACATCTTCACACCAAGTTTCAGGAAATTTGGTGGAACTCAATTTTGCCTCTGTTTTCACCGTAGGGGGCACTATAGAACCCATGAGCAATGCACGGGTCCGGGATCGATGCCAATATTGCATTTTCGCCAGAGCTGAGTGTTTTATGCCCGTTAACATCCTCAAAAATGACACGGATAGAATAATAATCTGAAGGATTACAACAGCTGCACATCATCTCACCTGCTGGTAACATTGTCTCAGTGTGAATCCGAACGCTCGCAGTCCCGTTGAGTGACGCGCCAGCTTCAGAACCCTGAAGATCCTCATGAGACGCATGATCCTCAGAACCTGACCCACCTGCACAGACCAGAACCAGAGGAGAACCAGACCACAACAACCTCATCACGACCTTTAACCTTTTCCTTTTACCTTCCCAACACGTCCCACAGTCGTCAGGTCTCCCGCGTGCGGATGAACGTCTTCATCCTCAAAACATTCCAGCGCCATCTGCAGGTAATGTGGCAGGATGGTGATCAGGTCCACCGTGTTAAGGACGCTACATCCAAAGGTCCTGAGGTCGGGCGTGGACGTCAGACGCAGCAGATACTCCAGGGTGAAGAAGGTGATGCAGGAAGTTTCCACGTGCTCGCCGTAGAATCTGGGACGACCGGACGCCGTCTGCACACAAACCAACACGCTCACGCTTATTTTCATCCACTCTGACTCTGACTCCAGAGAATTAAACACACTTTACTTTATACTGCATTTCGTCCACGGTGTTGAGCGTCATTGCAACCAGCGAAACCAGTACAAACACAGACGAGGCCACGCCCATCAGTTTGGCGGTGACTGAGGAGAACGGTTTCTCCATCAGGAGCCAGATTCTCCTCCTCATCGCTCCCAAAAACATGTCGTCAAATAACTCCTCGTTCTCCTCCAGCTCCACCTGCAGGACACAGGACACGGTACAGGACACAGGACACGAGACGTTAATGTCCATGGCAACAACAGTTGTCCCGTAATCTGACGACAGCATGTTTAAATATAAATTATTAAATTAAATTAAACAAATCAAATGAACTAAATCATGAGGTAAATCACTTTTTAGTTTCCTTGTGTCGAGACGATGGGGATTAATAAAGTTGATTTAAGTTGATTGGATAAAAGCGTCTGCTAAATGACATGTAATGTAATGTAATGTAATTTACTCATTTAAATTACATCAGATCCTCTGTGTTCTTATACTTTTCTAATGTGGAAACTAAGTTATTACTGTGGCCGCTCGTTAGCCGCTCGTTAGCCGCTCGTTAGCCGCTCGTTAGCTGCTGTGGCCGCTCAGAAAATTGTTGCAGAATGTAAAGTTTGATAATTGCACTAAATAAGAATAAAATCAAGCAGTTTTAGGTCCAGTGTCAAGAAAGTCAAGGTTTAGTTTAATTAGCCAACTATTAGCCAACAACCCAGCTGTCTTGATTAGCCTGGACGTTGTAAACAACGGCGTCGTCTTGACAACACTCACCTCGGCCGTCAGCTGCTTCTGTATGTTCAGCTCGTCGTTCAGCTCGTCGTGTCTTTCTTCAAAGGCGACGCGACAGCAGCGCTCACTGTTTCTCATTCGTACGCCCCAGTAATTTATCTCCTCCAGGAAACTACGAGGACACAGCTCGTCTTTGATCCACAGAACTCCGGTTCTGAGGAGGAAGAACAGGGACAGGAGTTAGAAACACTGAGTCATAAACAGAAGAAGTCAAAGGTCTCGTCGTGTCTCACCGGTAGAAGCTGAAGATGTTGTGGAAAACTTTGGGATCGCGATCGAAGAAGAACTCGTTCCTGTTGACGATGAAGTCGTCACAAAGTCGCAGCTTCATGTCGTGATCGGTGAACGCGGCCAAGCGTCCGATGCGTGTTGTCGGATACCGGGCAGCTAATTTGTGGGGCAGGAAGTACAACTGCAGGAAACAGAAAAAAAAAAGACTATTTAATAAAACGTCAGGGCTAATTCTCATAATGCCATTTTCTAAACAAAATAAGAATTACACGTGCGAGTTTTCGCTGTGGTTTTAAAACTTTAAAACATTTCTATTTTTGTCCAGACGTTCAGAACCGACCAGCGCGGCGGCTCAACTTTGTGCACTTTCAGACAATTTAAGCAAAAAAAAAACATGGGTCACATGACGGTGAAAGATTTCGATTTCTGAATGGTCTCAATGCAAGAGTCCCAATAAAAATGTCTTTAAAAGTCGTCGTGATGTAAACACGTGGTTGACCTTTTGACCTCTGAGCTAACGTTACAGCAGCAGTTCCTCGCTGTGCCTGTAGGTGCAGTCTACATGTTCACCTACAGGGGGAGCTGCCGGACACTCGTCAGGATCAGTGTGAGTTTAGATAAACAATAAAGATATAAAATCAGTGAACAGCTCCCCCTAGTGGAGAATGTGCAACGCGGTGAAACAGACTTTGTTTTTGACTGTTGTCGAGTGTTTTTGACGTTTGCTAAAGTTACCGTTCCTCCGACGTTGAGGTTGAGGACGCCGTGTTTGTTCGGAGACAACAACGCGTCGGACGGAGACTTGGGAAGCGTCTCCTCGTCCTCGTCCTCGTACTCTGCGTAAAGATCGTAGATGTCTCTGCTCATCTCCTTCAAACAAAACAACAAACACGACAAAAAGTTCAAGAACAAAAGACAAACAAAAACAAAATCTTGTGCTTCTGGGGGCTGATGGGAAAGGGGCGGGACATAACATTCTGTTACACAGTAGCTGTTGGGATTATAATCCCGTTTCAAGACAATCACTAGGACTGTATGTTAGACAGATGAAAGTGTGATTTTCATGTTTGTGTCGTTGTTATTTTAACATGAATAGAAACTTCACTTATTTATTTACGTTTAAAATAAATAAAAACAGTTCAAACACAAATAAATCATTCTAAATAATATAAAAACATTTCTGTTTTTAAAGGACACTCATGATTCTGATCTGACCTGTGTGGAGCTCCATGGTTTAAAGTCCAGCAGGTCCAGATCTTCAGGACCAGGACCAGGTCCAGCTTCAGTTCTGCTGACAAACAAACTTCTGCTCCGAGCTCGAAGGTGAGAAAACATCATTGACTGACGATGAAATCTGAACCCTGCACACGCACACACGCACACGTGCGTTTGTGTGTCTGTTTGAGTTTCGCTTTAATGTTTGTCAAGTTTTTTCAGAGTACATGATTAAATCCTCAGCAGAATGGAGGTGGAGCTGCAGCTCAGTGTGGGCGGGGACTAACTGTCAACTGCTGTTTTTGTCTGGATCTTTTAATCCTCACAAGTATTAAAGTCATTCACTTCCTGTTCAATAATAAAAAACATTAATTTCTCAACTCAGTTCTTTTCATATTTCCTGTGAATAATACTTTGCTTTTGTAGAGGTTAAAAACAGACTTTTATTTAAATAAAATATGACAGTTTAACAATATTTACATTTTCTAGTTAAAAGATTAGATTATGAACGGATGAATATTAAATAAATTATAAACATATTTAACCTGATGAACATGAACGCCTTCTTGAAATTTGATCGATAATAGAAGAGTTGGTTTTTTTACACTCACTCTGCTGATGTGTGTGACCTTTGACCTTGACCTGCACATTAATCCCAGCGTGTTTGTCGGATTTCTGTCTGAATTAAATTAAATCAGTGGAGATTAAAAGTGGGATAATGAAGAGAGGAACAAATAAACATTCACTCACTCACTCTAACCCTGCTGCTGTGTTTATTAATCTCAGATTAAAGTTTCCAGTGCTGTGGATTCACTTTTAGAATAAACTGTTTTTTTTGTAATCTTAAGTATTTTTATTTGATGTGAACGACATTTGTTTTATAAATAAAACATTATTTCATGTCAGTTGTATTTTTTTGAAGGGTTTAAAGTTCAGAATGAAACGTTTTAGATGAAGACGGACATGTCTCTGACACACACACACACACACACTAATTCTGCAACAGAAAAAACAAACGTACAAGATATTGATTTTTACCAAATTCTGTTTAGTGTCTCTTTTCCCTTTTTCTCTTAAACGTGTGTACGTGTGTGTGTGTGTGTGTGTGTAACCCTGGTAACGAGGCTGACGTAGCAAAAGTCAAACGTATACAATCTTATTTACACGAGGAACATTTGATCAAAGTGCATCGAGAAGAGAATCCTGATTCTGCCGGTCATGTGATCGTATGTACAGTGTTTACAAATGTGGTAACCATGGCAACCCTTACTCCTCCTATAATCATTATATTATTAACAATAATAATAATAATAATAATAACAACAATAATACTTCTAAAGGGAATGAAAAATAAACAAACAAAAGAAAAGTTAGATTTTAGCGATGATGATGAAACGCCATCGTACACAAATTTACACAAAATTCGGGAGGCGGGAAAAAAAGTTGGACCATCTCCAGGAATGCCTCGTTTCCTAAATGACCTTTGACCCTCAGGTTTCCTGCCATGGTGATGTCAGAGAGCGGACAGGAAGTCGTCTGCGGTCCAAAAATAAAGAAGAAAAGTAAAAACTAAATGAGTGAAAAACGGCTGTGACGCAAAAACGATGTTAAATAACGTTTGTGGGCGTCGTCCTCGGCTCACGCTCACGTAAAGCACTTCACAAGGCGTCTGCTGCTGCTGCTGACAACCGTCGGCATGGAAACGAGGAGGCGCCACGCAGCGTCACAAGGCTGCAGTAAAAAAATCAGGACAAATCATCTTCTGTGCTCACGATCGAGATCTGGAGACAAGAGAAAAAAAAGAGTGATGACATCATCGACTTTAAAAGACTTGATCAGCAGATCAATAACATGATCAAAGATAATCAGGAACTTTTAAAGAAGCTGCTCCATCGTGATCATGTTTCTACACTTTAAAGAAAGAAAACTCTGAATATTGTTCATTTCAAATAACCTGGACGTTTGTGTCTGACGGGAGTTAATCTGGTTAATCTGTGTGGACAGACCATGATTCAGTGAGGATTAAGTGAGGGCAGAGGTCACGCTCTGCTTCATTTGTTTATTCTGCCTCAAATAAACTCTACTGATCGTTCAACGACGATCATGTGATCCACTCACGCACCGCGGGGTAGGTGTGGCCCACGTTGGCTCCGTGTCGCGTGATGTCGATGTTCAGGTCGTCCTCGGTCGTCTTCAGGTACACGGGATTATCAAAGTTCATGCTCTTCTGGTTCTTCAGCTGCCAGTTTCTCCACATGAGGAAACCACCCGATGCTGCCAGGGCCAGCAACACTACACTCACACACACAGAGACAGAGACACACACACACTTCTGTCGTCATGTGATGGTCATGTGATGGTCATGTGATGGTCATGTGATGGTCATGTGATGTGTCAGCAGATACTCACAGACGGGCAGGACGGCCCAGGCCGCCGCAGCAGAACCTCTGGACGTGGAGTTGAACTGGATCGACGAGCTCACGTTTGCTTCTGCAACAGGAAACACAACAAAGTCACTTCCTGCTTCTGTTTCACAGACAACGACGATGGGCTAGGGTTCAGATGCATTCAAGAAACCTCGTAAATTTCATCACTTCTTCACTCGTCCAATAACGTGAAAGATTTGTTTTTATAAATGCACTCCCTGAGAAATGACACATGAAGGCAACACAACAACATGGTGACACACACACACACACCTGAGGATCTTTAACACACAATCAAGAACAAACCTGATACACATGCACACTCTAACATGATCTCCATCTGAGAATCAACTAAAACTAAACCTCAGATCAGATGATTTCATGATAAAAAAGGAGCTGCTTCTTTAAAAAGACTGTCTCCCAAATTATGTTTTCTATAAAAACAACAAACCTGTAACCATAGAAACCAGAAAAACAGACGTTTCACTCTGTCACTGAAACCTGAATCCAGATCCAGATCTTCCTCAGGACAGATTTGATCCAAATAAACAATAAAATAAAAGCTATGCTGAAACTCATGATGTGGTTTTGTTCACTTCCTTGTCTCTGCCACCAGATGTCGCTGCTGAGCTTCACGTCACATGATCAGAGGAAACTAACGCAGCTGTGAACCACATTAAACACCAGAGGAAAGTGATGAAAATGATCCCACGTCTCACTCACACACACACACACACACACACAAAGATCAAAGTTAATCTGCACAGACAGAAAACCAGAAGACGCTCTAAATGATTCAAAACCACGTCACCATGACGACGCACACTTTTTACCTGAGGGTGGAGGATTTAGAGATTTCCCATCATCCTTTGAGGGAGCTGTGGTGGGCGTGTCTGCGTCACAGAGACAGACTTTAAATTCAGCTTCAATGTAAAGTTATAGTTTATCATACTTTATATGAATACATTGATCTTCTTAATAATAAATAAAATAAATAAAAATAAATAATCAGACTGTCTGATCCACACACACACACACACACTAAATGGAAACAATTAAACACAGGAAGTGGCTCCTTTTAATAACCTGATAATAAGTGGTGGGATGTGTGTGTGTGTGAAACATGTGTTTAACTGGACGTTCACGTAAAGAGCGACAGTCTTTGGCTGCTGTCCAACTGGAGGAAGGAGGAGGAGCATTCAGCGAGTGACTGACAGGCGGGTCCCCCTCCCCCACCCAAACTCCTCCCACTCCATTCTCACTCAGTAAAAAAACCAGCAGCAGAGACAGAGAGTGTGTGAACAGCTGAGGAATAAAAGACACAGACAGACGTGACTGCATGATCTCTAAAAACAGCTGCAGTGTCAAACATGTGTTTCCAGGCTCCTCCCCCTCCTCCTGTGTGATGATTGACAGGTGAACACACACACACACACACACACACCACTGAGAGCAGAAGGAGAACACTGCGGTCAGTTGTCAGGGAGATGCTGCAGCAGTCACTGTCTCACCGCCACAGTCACTGTCTGTCTCACCACCACAGTCACTGTCTGTCTCACCACTGTCACACTGTCTGCCACAGTCACTGTCTGTCTCACCACCACAGTCACTGTCTCACCGCCACAGTCACTGTCTGTCTCACCACCACAGTCACTGTCTGTCTCACCACCACAGTGTATGTTCTGAATTCACGCGTCAGGTTTCTCTCGGGAGCCACTTCACCATGAAAAGGACAATCTGTGGGAAGGAGGAGTGAGGGAGGAGTGAGTAAGGGAGTGAGAGAGGAGGGAGGGAGCAAAACCCAGCACAGGAGAGGAAATCAGAGAGAGGACGTGACTGATCAGTTTTAATATGATCTCCACTGCCCCCTGCTGTCTGTTACAGACCATGACCTGGAGACGGTGTCAGCGTGAGTTCAGAGGAAACCAGGACCCGTCCACACCAGGGTCCACATGGGCTGAGAGACGGACCCGTTTTTTACCTGTGGTTCTGACCCTGGTTGTGACTTGTGGTTCTGAACCTGGTTCTGACCTGTGGTTCTGACCCGTGGTTTCTTTCTTCCTCCTCACAGAATCACAGACTCTCATGAGGCCAGAGACGTGAACCCAGCTTAGAACCTGGTCTGGAACTAACAGAGTTGAGAAATACGATGGACACAGAACAGGAAGAGGAAGTCAGCTGCTGTCAGAGGCGGAGCTACAGCTAAGACATGAGGAAGGACGAGGGAGAGACTTTCGTAAGAGCCACTCACACGATGAAATTTACCAGGTTCCTTGAACGCACCTCGTGGTTTTCTTCATCGAACTTCATTTAAATACAAACATTTGAATGAGCTATGATCAAAGGTCAAAGTGATGGAGTGGCTTTAGATGTTCATTTGTTGTCACGTGACGCGACTCACCGGGTCTGCAGCGTAGACCGTCGTCGGCCACTTCCTGTCCCTCTGGGCACACACACGTGTATTTGGGCGAGTGTTTGTTGATCTGCGGCGCCGGCAGACACATGTAGCTGCAGCCGCCATTTTCTCCTTTCTCTGAGCACCAGTTAGTTCCTGCACACACACACACACACACACACACACACACACACACACATACTTTTTTTATTGTGAACTAATTGTATCTATAACACATCTATAAATGTATATCCAAACACTATACTATATAGATATAGATTTATAAATATTTTAAATTTTCAGGGTAAAACCACTTCACAAATATTTGTCTTAGGTCACTTTTACTTCTATTACATTACATAAAAGTATCATAATAAACGTCTGTATTTCCAAAGAACAGACAAAACGTTTGGATTAACATGAAAGCATGAAGAGTGAATGAGTGCTGACCTGACAGCTGGATGAGCTCGTGATAGACGATGATATCCTGAGGGTCGTTGAGTTTACTCGCCAGAGTCACGACGTCTGCTCCAGAGAACTTGTTTGCACCAAAGATCGCTTTGGTCTCACCGTCTGTCCAGAACACTCGGTCCTGAACACACACACACACAAATTTGAATATTAGTCAAAGACAACACAAGTTAACACAAAGTGTGTTTAAATGAAGGTTTTTATTATTAAGGGAGGGAAAACAAATGTAAACCTACATGACCCTGTGTGAAAAAGTGTTTGCCCCCTAAACCTAATAACTGGTTGAGCTTCCGTTTGCAGCAACAACTGCAATCAAGCGTTTGCAATAACTTGCAATGAGTCCATTACAAACACACTCATCTTTGTAGAACTGTTGCCATTCAGCCACATCAGAGGGTTTTCGGGCATGAAGCGCCTTTTTAAGGTCATGCCACAGCATCTCAATAGGATTCAGGTCAGGACTTTGACAAGGCCACTCCACAAAGTCTTCATTTTGTTTTTCCTTAGCCATTCAGAAGTGGACTTGCGGATGTGCTTCGGATCATTGTCCTGCTGCAGAACCCAAGTTGGCTTCAGCCTGAGGTCACGAACAGACGGCCGCACATTCTCCTTCAGGATTTTTTTGGTGTACAGCAGAATTCATGGTTTCATTTATCACAGCAAGTCTTCCAGGTCCTGAAGCAGTAAAACAGCCCCACACCATCACACTACCACCACCATATTTGACCTACAAATATGGTGATGTTCTTGTTCCTGATGTTCTTGTTCTGAAATGTGGTGTTACTTTTACACCAGATGTAATGAGACACACACCTTCCAAAAAGCTCAACTTTTGTCTTGTCAGTCCACAGAGGATTTTCCCAAAAGTCTTGGGGATCATCAAGATGTTCTTTTTGGTCTTGAACTCTGCCATGGAGGCCATTTCTGCCCCGTCTCTTTCTTATGGTGGAGTCATGAACACTGAGTAAGGCCTGCAGTTCTTTAGATGTTGTTCTGGGTTCTTTTGTGACCTCTTAGATGAGTCGTCACTGCGCTATTGGGGTAATTCTTGTCGGCTGGCCACTGTTCCATGTTTTCTCCATTTGTGAATAATGGTTCTCACCGTGGTTCTCTGGAGTCCCAAAGCTTTACAAAGGTCTTTGTAACCTTTTCCAGACCGATAGATGTCAATTACATTACATTACATGTCATTTAGCAGACGCTTTTATCCAAAGCGACTTACAATGGAATTGAGTACAATCAGCCAGGGGTGGAGTCGAACTTGCGACCATGATGTCTTTCGCACATAGGGTACCAGTCTTAACCACTGAGTCACTCCACAATTACTTTGTTTCTCATTTGTTCCTGAATTGCTTTAGATGGCGGCATTTCTTCCTTTTTTGGGATGTTCACTTCACTTTGTCTGACAGGTTCTATTTAAGTCATCTCTTGATTCAATAGGTCTGGCAGTAATCAGGCCTGGGTGTGGCAAGTCAAATTTTCCTGGAAATGTGACTAACCTCAGTGACCTGATGATTTTACAAGGGGGGCAATTACCTTTTCACATGGGGCCATGTAGGTTTGGGTAGTTTTTTCCCCCATAACAAATAAAATCATCACTTAAAAACTGCATTTTGTGTTAACTTGTGTTGTCTTTGTCTAAATTTGTTTAATAATCTGAAACATTTAAGTGTGACAAACATGCATAAAAATAAGAAATCAGGAAGGGGGCAAACACTGTTGCACACCACTGTAGAATGATTTTAAAGTTAAACACACATATATAGAATGATTTTAAAGAAGAACACAGATACAGAATGATTTTTAAACACAGATATAGAATGATTTTTAAACACAGATATAGAATGATTTTTAAACACAGATATAGAATGATTTTTAAACACAGATATAGAATGATTTTAAAGACAAACACACAGATATAGAATGATTTTAAAGACAAACACACATAAGAATGATTTTAAAGAAGAACACAGATACAGAATGATATTAAAGATAAACATACAGACATAGAATGATTTTAAAGACAAACACAGATATAGAATGATTTTTAAACACAAACACACAGATATAGAATGATTTTAAAGAAGAACACAGATACAGAATGATTTTAAAGACAAACACACAGATATAGAATGATTTTAAAGACAAACACACAGATATAGAATGATTTTAAACACACATATAGAATGATTTTAAAGAAGAACACAGATATAGAATGATTTTTAAACACAAACACACAGATATAGAATGATTTTAAATACAAACACACAGATATAGAATGATTTTAAAGACAAACACACAGATATAGAATGATTTTTAAACACAGATATAGAATGATTTTAAAAGAGAACACAGATACAGAATGATTTTAAAGACAAACACACAGATATAGAATGATTTTAAAGACAAACACACAGATATAGAATGATTTTATGAATGATTTTAAAGACAAACACACAGATATAGAATGATTTTAAAACACAGATATAGAATGATTTTAAAGACAAACACACAGATATAGAATGATTTTTTAAACACAGATATAGAATGATTTTAAAGACAAACACACAGATATAGAGAATGATTTTTAAACACAGATTTATTAAAGATAAACATACAGACATAGAATGATTTTAAAGACAAACACAGATATAGAATTTTTAGATATGATTTTACACAGATATAGAATGATTTTAAAAGAAGAACACAGATACAGAATGATTTTAAGACAAACACACAGATATAGAATGATTTTAAAGACAAACACACAGATATAGAATGATTTTAAAGACAAACACAGATATAGAATGATTTTAAAGACAAACACACAGATATAGAATGATTTTAAATACAAACACACAGATATAGAATGATTTTAAATACAAACACACAGATATAGAATGATTTTAAATACAAACACACAGATATAGAATGATTTTAAAGACAAACACACAGATATAGAATGATTTTATAGACAAACACACAGATATAGAATGATTTTAAATACAAACACACAGATATAGAATGATTTTAAAGACAAACACACAGATATAGAATGATTTTATAGACAAACACACAGATATAGAATGATTTTAAAGACAAACACACAGATATAGAATGATTTTATACAAACACACAGATATAGAATGATTTTAAGACAAACACACAGATATAGAATGATTTTAAAGACAAAACACACAGATATAGAATGATTTTAAATACAAACACACAGATATAGAATGATTTTAAAGACAAACACACAGATATAGAAACACACAGATATAGAATGATTTTAAATACAAACACACAGATATAGAATGATTTTAAAGACAAACACACAGATATAGAATGATTTTAAAGTGTTCTTACCTCAAACACAGTGAGAGCAAAGGGATGAGCGAGATAATCTGACGACTGCAGAACTTTCTTCCTGTTGTCTCCGTTGAGATCAACGCTGCACAACATGTGAAGCTTAGAGTCAACCCAGTACAAGCGGCCTTTGATCAGATCTGTGAACACAACAGATGAAAATCAATAAAGGTTTCATCAAGAAATTAAGTTTTTCTTCTTCAGTGAAGTTTATTCACAAACTTCTAAAACTAAAACATTTGTTTCCATGACGACGATGTGTGTATGTGTACCCAGAGTGATTCCATTAGGCCACTGAATGTCCGTGGCCACCAGGACTTGTCTGTCCACTCCGTTCATACCAGCTTTCTCGATCTTAGCAGGTTCTCCCCAATCTGACCAGTACACAAACCTACACACACACACACATACACATACACACACACACAGTTAAAGGACTGTAAAGAAAAGTAGGAGAAACCCAAAATCACAAACTCAAGGAAGGACAAACTGACCCTGACAGTGGGTCCACAGCGATGGACGCCGGTTCTTTGAGGCCTCTGTTGAACAGAACCTTCTGTTTGGTTCCGTTAAAGTTGGTTACGGAGATGGTTTTGGTCCCGAGGTCAGACCAGTATAGGTTCTTATAGATCCAGTCCACGGCCACACCCACCGGAGTCTGGATGTTGTCCATCACTTTTTTGTGAGCGCCGACGTCTCCTCGTTTGTCCAGGACCGTACTGTGAGGACAGAACCAGAACCCACCGAGACAGTCACTTGGACTGTAGATCATCGCAAAGGATTGTGATACTGGATTTAGGACTGTAGACCATCACACAGGATTGAGATTTAGGACTGTAGACCATCACACAGGATTGTGATTTAGGACTGTAGACCATCACAAAGGATTGTGATACTGGATTTAGGACTGTAGACCATCTCAAAGGATTGTGATACTAGATTTAGGACTGTAGACCATCACAAAGGATCATGATACTGGATTGAAATCACTTTGACTGTTTGTTTATTTTTGTCTATTATTTTCAACTAGGGTTATTTCAAATAAAAGACCTGCAATCATCATCGTTAATTATGTCTTTTATGTTTTTATAAACATATGAAAATGACATTGAGGACGTTTGAATGGAAACAAGGTTAAAAAAAAAAGTTCCAGTGTGGAAGAAACAGTGACATCTATGTTTTAAAGAGCATTAAGATTTACATTGAAACATGGAGACGTATTTTCCCAAAGTTTAACGTCTTTTCATTTATTTTAGTCGGTTTATTTCTATGTCTTTTATTAATGATTCTGTCCAGCACTTTAGTTGACGGTGGCAGTTTCACACATAATTCAATCCAACATTAGAAAAACATTATTCTACACGTATAAAAGCAGTGTGTGTGTGTGTGTGTGTGTGTGTGTGTGTGTGTGTGTGTGAGACCTGTAAATGGTCCTCTGAGTCAGGTCAGCCCAGAAGATCATCTGCTGGTCAAAGTCTGCGTCCAGAGCCACGGCGTTCCTCTGCTGCTCCACGATCTGCGTGTACTCCTTCCTCTCCAGACCCAGGCGACGGATGTCGCGACGGTTGGTGAAGATCAGACACGGTTCTTTACCTGAAGACCAAGAAGAACAAGGGTCACTGAGAACATGGAACCACGATGTTGCCCCCGAGTCCCCCATGCTCCCCCCATGCATCCCGTGTACCCGCCGTGTTCAGCCATGTATCCTCCGTGTATCCTCCTTGTGTGAGCGTTGTGTGTTCTTCTTGTTAGTGTAACTCCTAAAAGGGTTTGTGTGATATCTAGAAAGTTGTGTGTGTCTATCTCCCCATGTTGTTCATGAGGAGGATAAAGTGGTAGAAGACAGACAGGCCGACAGACAGACAGGCGGACGTTTGAGGACTCACCGACAGCCTTACACACTCCTGTGGTCGGGTCCATCTGGTAACCGTTGTGACACTCACACTTGTAGCCTCCTTTCAGGTTTATGCAGATCTGACTGCAGATGCCCGGGTTCAGACACTCGTTTATGTCTGGAGACGACAAGAGACAACAAGAGACGACAAAGAGACGGCAGGAGACACACAAACAAAGAGAAACTGAGGATTATTAAAAACTTTATATATTAATATTTGTTTCCACTTTAAATAAATTAAGGAAGTGCCGATCCGCTTCGCAGAGCCCAGGAAAACAATACAACACTATCTTCTCAGCAGTGGCTGAACTGTTTGTTCTGAAACTTTAGGGTTTTATAAACGAGGTCATGACGCAGATACACACACACACACACACACACACACACACACACACGCAAGCGTTAATTGGAGCTTCCGCTCTATGTGGGCTTTAAGCTACAAAAACATTTCTTCGTTCACATTCAGTGCATTTTTCTGACAATTAGAAGACTGAATGAAATGAACATGTTTCAATCTAAAAATATCTAAACCATTTAAAGTTACACTTTTGAGTTAAAGCAGCAACTCAGGATTATTTTCTCAATTCAATTTGTTAATGTAAATTAAATAAAATGTGTAAAAACCAGGAAAATGATGACGTTCTCAAATATTTAGATTTAGTTTGATTGATTTCTTTGTTTTTAAGGACTGTGTGTGTGTGTGTGTGTGTGTGTGTGTGTGTGTGTGTGTGTGTGACCCAATAAAAACACAGATATGGAGCAGCAACGCTGACAAATCTCACTGACCTACTTTTGAGGTTTTATTCCTGCTGAGATCATAAAACATGTCAAAGTAAAATAACAGGCTTTGATTTAAACTTTTCCCAAGAGACACACAAAAAATATATATCCTTAAACATAAAGAGCAAACATCTGTTGGTTTGTTAATAAAGTAACAAAAAGTGAAACATGTCACAAAAACCACACAGTCACTCGTTATTTTGTCTAAAGTGTGAATTTTAACTGATTCTACAAACACAAAAAACAACAAATCACTAGATTGTCCTTGTTCCATTTTCTTTGGTGAAAACTTTAACATACATTTTTCCATCATAATGAAAGTTGATTTCACACATTTATTAAATATAATAAATATGTGACCACATCCAAAATATATAGATATACTGTTTATACACACAATATCCATATATTGAGCAGTTGATGAAGTGTGTGTGGGGTCAAAGGTCACTCACCTCCGCAGGTCTTGTGGTCGATGAGCTGAAGTCCTGGCGTGCAGTCGCACACGAAGCCGATCACCATGTCCTTACAGATGTGAGAGCAGCCACCATTGTTCAGCAGACACTCGTTCACATCTGCAACAACAACAACAACAACAACACAAAATGACTAATTTATCAAAAGTTACAAAATATACAAAGCACTGTAACGTTTTAAACTCTTAAAATGTCTTTAAAAAAACACCATGAAACGTAAGTTGTAATGTAAATTTGTAACCGAGAAACGTGTCTCATCATCATCTATTGAGGTCAAATGAACTTTGTTACACTGAACGTTTGATTCAAATTAAAACAAAAACACATAGTGAAGTGATAGAAAGAGAGTTAAGGTGTTTAAAGTGATTGAAGTGAAAACAAAGAGGATTAAATGTACTCACTGCACTCGTTGATGGGCTCATCGCTCCAGTCAGGACAGTCTCTGACTTTGTTACACACTTTGTTCATCTCGATACACTCTCCACTGCGACACTTGAACTTGTCCGGTCCATGACACTGAGTCACTGACACACACACACACACACACACACACACACACACACACACACAGTTTATTCAAACACACAAACTTTTCTCTGTACACTGTTCTCAAATCAACATAATTAACAGATTATTCCTGCTGATAAACTCCACCTCAGAGACGATGGTGTGACATTTGAACTGGTGTTTGACAGACAGACAGACAGAGACACACACACACACACACACACACACACACAGAGAGAGTCGACAGAGTGTGTGTACTTACTGTTTTTACAGTTGACTTCATCAGATCCATCAGCACAATCTCTGACACTGTTGCACTGTCTGCTGCCCACGATACACTTTCCATCGTCACACTTGAACTGTTCAGGTCCACAGGTGCGAGTCGCTACACACACGCACACGCACACGCACACACACACACACAATGAAGTTTTTATTCACATGGAGAAAAACAGGATTTTCCTTTAAAATAAAACTGATGTTTGGATGATAAATGAGTGAAAACATCAACACTGTGTGGTTGTATGTGTATGTGTGAGTGTGTGTAGCAGTGACGTACAACAGTTGGCCTCGTCGCTTCCGTCTCAACAGTCAGGATCTTGTTGTGTAGTTGTGTAGTAGTTGTGTGTATGTACGACAGTTGGTCTCGTCACTGCCATCTCTACAGTTGCCATCTCTACAGTCAGGATCTTGTTGTGTAGTTGTGTAGTAGTTGTGTACATACTTGGTCTCTTGTCTCTACAGTCAGGATCTTGTTGTGTAGTTGTGTAGTAGTTGTGTGTATGTACGACAGTTGGTCTCGTCGCTGCCATCTCTACAGTCAGGATCTTGTTGTGTAGTTGTGTAGTAGTTGTGTACATATCAGTTGGTCTATCAGTCAGGATCTTGTTGTGTAGTTGTGTAGTAGTTGTGTACATACGACAGTTGGTCTCACTGCCGCCTCTACAGTCAGGATCTTGTTGTGTAGTTGTGTAGTAGTTGTGTACATACCCAGTTGGTCTCACGCCGCCTCTACAGTCAGGATCTTGTTGTGTAGTTGTGTAGTAGTTGTGTGTATGTACACAGTTGGTCTCTGCCATCTCTACAGTCAGGATCTTGTTGTGTAGTTGTGTAGTAGTTGTGTGTATGTACGACAGTTGGTCTCGTCGCTGCCATCTCTACAGTCAGGATCTTGTTGTGTAGTTGTAGTAGTTGTGTACATACGACAGTTGGTCTCTGCCACCGCCTCTACAGTCAGGATCTTGTTGTGTAGTTGTGTAGTAGTGTGTACATACGACAGTTGGTCTCTGGCCACTGCCGCCTCTACAGTCAGGATCTTGTGTGTAGTTGTGTAGTAGTTGTGTGTATGCAGTTGGTCTGCCATCTCTACAGTCAGGATCTTGTTGTGTAGTTGTGTAGTAGTTGTGTGTATGTACGACAGTTGGTCTCGTCGCTGCCATCTCTACAGTCAGGATCTTGTTGTGTAGTTGTGTAGTAGTTGTGTGTATACAGTTGGGCTGCCACTACAGTCAGGATCTTGTTGTGTAGTTGTGTAGTAGTTGTGTACATCAGTTGGTCTCGCCACTGCCGCCTCTACAGTCAGGATCTTGTTGTGTAGTTGTGTAGTGTGTATGTACTACAGTTGGTCCTGCCACTGCCTCTACAGTCAGGATCTTGTTGTAGTTGTGTAGTAGTTGTGTGTATGACAGTTGGTCTCACGCTGCCGCCTCTACAGTCAGGATCTTGTTGTAGTTGTGTAGTAGTTGTGTGTATGTACGACAGTTGGTCTTGCCGTCTCTACAGTCAGGATCTTGTTGTGTAGTTGTGTAGTTGTGTGTATGTACTGACAGTTGGTCTCACTGCCATCTCTACAGTCAGGATCTTGTTGTGTAGTTGTGTAGTGTTGTGTACATACGACAGTTGGATCTCTACAGTCAGGATCTTGTTGTGTAGTTGTGTAGTAGTTGTGCATGTACAGTTGGTCTCTGCTGCCTCTCTACAGTCAGGATCTTGTTGTGTAGTTGTGTAGTAGTTGTGTACATACCGACAGTTGGTCAAGCTGCCATCTCTACAGTCAGGATCTTGTTGTGTAGTTGTGTAGTAGTTGTGTACATACGACAGTTGGTCTCGTCACTGCTGTCTCTACAGTCAGGATCTTGTTGTGTAGTTGTGTAGTAGTTGTGTACATACGACAGTTGGTCTCGTCACTGCCGTCTCTACAGTCGGGATCGCCGTCACATCTCCACTTCCTGTGGATACATTCTCCAGAGCGACACTGCATCTCAGTGGACGAACACTTGGTGGGAGGAGTCGGGGGACGACCACAGCGAGACGGAGACTCGTCTGACTGGTCCTGCAGAAGGCGCACACACACACACACACACACACACACAGAAATCAAAGATGAGATTTCCATGGATCATTTGCTGTGATTGACAGTTTGTCGTCAGCTGATCACCTGACAGTCGACGTCGTCGTCACAGACCCAGCTGACAGGAATACACGAGGTGGAGTTTCCACAGCGGAACTGACTGGGACCACAGGAGGACGGAGAACAGTCCACCTCGTCTGACGCGTCTCCACAGTCGTCCTCACCGTTACACACAAAGTTACGAGAGATGCAGCGACCGCTCGAGCACGTGAACTCATGAGGAGCACACGTGATGTTACCTGCAGCAGGAGGAGGAGAGAGGAGGAGGAGAAGAAGAACAACCAGGCCACAGTGATGTGTCGACCTGTGAAGTCTGTTCTGTTGTGGTCACAGACAGTGTGTGTGTGTGTGTGTGTGTGTGTGTGTGTGTGTGCGCACACTCACCACAGTTGAACTCGTCCTCTCCGCTGTCACAGTCCTTCTCTCCGTCACATTTCCAGAACACAGGGATACACTGAGTGGTTCCAGCTCCACAGCTGAACTCGTTGACACGACATGTCCTCATGTCTACACACGCACACACACACACACACACACACACACACACACACACACACACACACACACACACACACACACACACACACACACACACATATATATATAAATCTTCTCCAGAGCATGAGAGAGAATAAAAACACAGAGTGCAGGAAGTGGACTACAACGCAGGGCATCGTGGGTAAGCATACGCGCACGTAGAACGATGGTCAGGAGAAATGTGCGAGTCCATTGTTGCAGTGTTTGTGTGTTGTATGTGTTAACGTGTTGTTTGTCTCGTCTCCTTCAGTCTTTGTTGATGCAGCGCCACCTCAGGCGAGGAGGGGAACAACATTTCTTTCACTAAAGTGTGAAAGCAACTGAACCGAGTTTGTGTGCGACAGTGAACGACTGCACACTTCCTTAAATCAACACTGACACAACAAAAGTGATGTGAATGAAACACAAGTCCGACACGTTAGTCTGGTGTGACACACACAGCTGGTCAAACAGTGTACACACACACACACACACACGTTCGTTTTCCATGACTTCACAGCTCCTCCTCAAAGCGGGCGGAGTCATCACATCACTGTGGTGACGTGGTTTCTTTCTCAACGACACAAACATGTGACTTGTAAAAAAGTGAACCATAGACTGGTTCAGTCTCTAAATACAGACTTTTGCTTTGCTAAAGGTTTTCAGCATTTTTAAGTCTCATGACTCTGACATTTAGAGGGATTTGGAATTATAAGTAGATTTGATCATTTGTTTGAGCCAGTTTCTGTCATTTCTCAGCTTTAATGTGAATATTTTGTACTTCCTGTCATTTTTCAGCTTCTTAAATGTGAATATTTTCTACTTTCTGTCATTTTTCAGCTTCTTAAATGTGAATATTTTCTTTCTGTCATTTTTCAGCTTCTTAAATGTGAATATTTTTCTACTTTCTGTCATTTTTCAGCTTCTTAAATGTGAATATTTTCTACTTTCTGTCATTTTTCAGCTTCTTAAATGTGAATAAATCAGTGTGTCATTTTTCAGCTTAAATGTGAATATGTTCTACTTTCTGTAATTTTTCAGTTTCTCAAATGTGAATATTTTCTACTTTGTCATTTTCAGCTTCTTAAATATGAATATTTTCTACTTTCTGTCATTTTCAGTCATTTTCTACTTCTTCTTAAATGTGAATATTTTCTACTTTCTGTCATTTTTCAGCTTCTTAAATGTGAATATTTTCTACTTTCTGTCATTTTTCAGCTTCTAAATGTGAATATTTTTCTACTTTTGTCATTTTTCAGCTTCTTAAATGTGAATATTTTTCTACTTTCTGTCATTTTCAGCTTCTTAAATGTGAATATTTTCTACTTTCTGTCTTTCATTTTTTCTACTTTCTGTCATTTTTCAGCTTCTTAAATGTGAATATTTTCTTCTGTATTTTCAGCTTCTTAAATGTGAATATTTTCTACTTTCTGTCATTTTTCAGCTTCTTAAATGTGAATATTTTCTACTTTCTGTTATTTACAGCTTCTTAAATATGAATATTTTCTACTTTCTGTCATTTTCAGCTTCTTAAATATGAATATTTTCTACTTTCTGTCATTTTCAGCTTCTAATGTGAATATTTTCTACTTTCTGTCATTTTTCAGCTTCTTAAATGTGAATATTTTCTAAATTTTCAGCTTAAATGTGAATATTTTGTACTTCCTGTCATTTTCAGCTTCTTAAATGAATATTTTCTACTTTCTGTCATTTTTCAGCTTCTTCAATGTGAATATTTTCTTTCTGTCATTTTTCAGCTTCTAAATGTGAATATTTTCTACTTTGTCATTTTCAGCTTCTTAAATGTGAAAATTTCTACTTTCTGTCATTTTTCAGCTTCTTAAATGTGAATATTTTCTACTTTGTCATTTTTCAGCTTCTTAAATGTGAATATTTTCTACTTTCTGTCATTTTTCAGCTTCTTCAATGTGAATAATTTTTTCAGCTTCTTGAATATTTTCTACTTTCTGTCATTTTCAGCTTCTTAAATGTGAATATTTTCTACTTCTGTCATTTTTCAGCTTCTTAAATGTGAATATTTTCTACATTCTGTCATTTTCAGATTATTCAATGTGAATATTTTCTACTTTCTGTCATTTTTCAGCTTCTTAAATGTGAATATTTTTCTACTTTGTCATTTTTCAGCTTCTTAAATGTGAACATTTTCTGCTTTCGCTCAGTTTTTAATTATTAAATGTGAATATTTTCTACTTTCTGTCATTTTTCAGCTACGTAAACATGAATATATTCTATTTTCTGTCCTGTTTTACCTACCCAAATGTGAATATTTTCTACTTTCTGTCATTTTTCAGCTTCTTAAATGTGAATATTTTCTACTTTCTTTCATTTTTCAGCTTCTTAAATGTGAATATTTTCTACTTTCTGTCATTTTTCAGCTTCTTAAATGTGAATATTTTCTACTTTCTGTCATTTTTCAGCTTCTTAAATGTGAATATTTTCTACTTTCTGTCATTTTTCAGCTTCTTAAATGTGAATATTTTCTACTTTCTGTCATTTTTCAGCTTCTTAAATGTGAATATTTTCTACTTTGTCATTTTTCAGCTTCTTAAATGTGAAAATGTTCTACTTTCTGTCATTTTTCAGCTTCTTAAATGTGAATATTTTCTACTTTCTGTCATTTTTCAGCTTCTTAAATGTGAATATTTTCTACTTTCTTTGCTCCATAAAACAAAGAAATCAATAAAACTGAATTATTTTGTTTGTGTACAAAAACAAGATCATCATTTTCAGGTTTTTCAAACACTGACATGTTTTTTTTTTAAAAATAAAACAAGACACACAAATTCTGCTGGAACACAAATAATTAGCCTTTTAAAACATAAATAGGATTATTATCATCAAAGTCACAGATACTTTAATCTGAGAGCAGATCTTGTAAAAATATTCAGGTTAAAGTATAAAAATGATTAAAACGTGGTTGTATCTGCTGCCCCCTCTGGTCAAACAGCAGCTACTGCGTTCACATTTTAACACTGGACTAAGAAAGCCAATTAGTGCAAGGGCACCTAGTCCGAGACCCCTCCCTCCCACTCTTCAGACCACACCTCCTAGCTCTCATCCCACTTTTGTGGCATTTTCAGACTGTTGGGGGCGGAGTCAGGGTTGAAAGCTGCCGTGTTCACACAGTGTTTGTCTTTGATGTTTAATCACCGGCTTGTGAGTCATGGATACAAAAAAAAATCAAGTGTGATCGTGATCACACTCTCACACACACAGAGAGAGAGAGAGAGAGAGAGAGAGAGAGAGAGAGAGAGAGAGAGAGAGAGAGGAGAGAGAGAGAGAGAGAGAGAGAGAGAGAGAGAGAGAGAGAGGAGTGGAACTCACGGCAGATCTGTGGACTCTCGTCGGAGCCGTCCTCACAGTCGGGCTCTCCATCACACTGCCACCTCTTTGGTACACACTGACCGTTGTGACACACAAAGTCCAGCTCTGCACAGGTCTTCTTCACTGGAGACGACGACAACAACACAACAACAACTTTAATCAGTGTGTGACCATGTCGCGTTGTCCCGTTGTGGAATTAATCAATCATGTCTATAGAACTATGACTTTATTTAATTTAAAAGCAAATCCATAGTCACTGTTTTTAGTTTAAATCTCTAATGATCTGCAATAATCCATGTTGACCAATAAGAAAAGGTATTGTGATAGCGTTTGGAACGTAATCCCATCCTCTGATAGTCACTCATTTTTATTAATAAGCTACATTTTACCAAAAGATTCAGATTTAACAAATGGTGGAATATTCAGATGCAGATTAAATTCAGATTAAGCTCATTCTAAAAGAAAAGCTGATATATCTCTTTTATATTTACAACTTAAAAAGTTCCACCTAAAGTTTACCAATACTCAGCATTTTCATTTAGTTAATACTTTACTTTTATTGAAAATACTTCACATATTATTGCACTGCAGACATAAAATGTGAATTTTCTGTATTATTTGTTGTTAATCACTTCTCTCTCTCTCATTTCTTCACAGCTCAATAAATAACCAGCATCAAATATCAGCCCTGATAATCTCTCATGTTCATTAACCTACAGATTATGTAGGTTATTGCTTCTCCTTCCCTCGTTTCCTTGTCTGCTTCTCATTATTCCCTCTCTCCTTATCACATGACCCAGATAAAAGAGCGACAAAGGAAAATGGGAGAAAGAAGCTGTGAAATGTAACACACACACACACACACACACGTTGTATCCATATTTAGCTCTGCTCTGTTCCAGCAGCCATCTTTAAATCATCAGGTTTAAATGTGTCCTCTGCGCTGTGACCACTGTTCACACCTGACAAACATTCAACTGTACGTTTGCTCACTGGAAGCAAAGACACGACACATGTCTCTGTAATAAAGACTAAAGACATGAGAGGATTCTTCAGCAGAGTAAACTGATCTTTAAAAGGAAGACGTGCACAAACTGACACAGATTACAACTTTTCATCTGGTCCTAAGACCCACAATCCATTTATTAAATCATAGAGAAAACATTTTCTCAAATTCCTAAAAATGACATTTGTGTTGTTTTATAAACCACTCCACTCTCCCACACCAAAGTCCAGAGAGAAAATCAGTGATTTTAGCTGCTGGATCAACACCTCCTGTGTGTGTGTGTGTGTGTGATGTTAAAATCACTGATTTTCTCTCTATGGACTTTGGTGAGGGAGAGTGAGTGTGTGTGTGTGTGTGTGTGTGTGTGTCCTCTCACCACAGGAGCTCTCGTCGCTGCCGTCGCTGCAGTCCTCGTCTCCGTCACACTGCCACACTGACGGGATGCAGCGGCCGTTTCCACACTGAAACTGACTGGCCTCACATTCTGTCTTTGTGCCTACAGGAGGAGGAGGAGGAAGACATTTGTACATCATCATCATCATCATCATCATCATCTGCTGGTTTACATGTCATTGACTGGGTTTAATCACAGCACAGACTGTCTGTGATTTCGTCTTCTTCTACAAAGCATCATAACTAACCTCAACTATAACCACTTAATGACTAGGGCTGCCAGAATGAGTCGACTAGTCACGATTATGTTTTGGAAGATTTGTTTTTCTCTAAACTGCCGCCGTCTCGTCCGTCTTTCTGTCCTTGACACACTTGTGCAGTAAGTGATAATCGGGGTGAGCCGTGATGTCACTGGAGGAAAAGTTCTGTCCTAACAGTATCACAGAATCTAACTGGCAACGGAGCTCCAACGTTTGACAGCATTTGACCGAAATAACAGAAGAATGTGAAGATTATTAAAAGAGAGAACACAGATTATGAGCAGATGAAGATTATTAACAGAGAGAACACAG
This sequence comes from Solea senegalensis, assembly GCF_019176455.1. NCBI lineage: Eukaryota > Metazoa > Chordata > Actinopteri > Pleuronectiformes > Soleidae > Solea > Solea senegalensis. Next base: position 54,971 of record NW_025321276.1, read on the forward strand.
ATTATGATCAGATGAAGATTATTAACAGAGAGAACACAGATTATGAGCAGATGAAGATTATTGATAGAGAGAACACATATTATGAGCAGATGAAGATTATTGATAGAGATTATTAACAGAGAGAACACAGATTATGATCACATGAAGATTATTGACAGAGAGAACACAGATTATGAGCAGATGAAGATTATTAACAGAGAGAACACAGATTATGATCAGATGAAGATTATTAACAGAGAGAACACAGATTATGAGCAGATGAAGATTATTGATAGAGAAAACACATATTATGAGCAGATGAAGATTATTGATAGAGAAAACAGCTTCAGATGATTAAGGGAAAACGTCTCATTACAACTGTTAATCATATATTAACAATTAATATATGAATCACATACTAACTAAATATTAAGTGTAAACTGCAACAATTCATTGATAAAAGACGACTGCGTTTAAGGAGTGTTTTTGTAAAGAATTAAAACCAGTGTCTGATTTTTCGGCTTCTTAAATGTGAATATTTTCTGGTTTCTTTGTTCCATTAAACAAATAAAATCATGAACTGAATGATTTTAGTTTGTAGACAAAAACAAGACGTTTTAGAACATCATTTCAAAGTTAAGGAAACAGCGATGAACCTGAATTATAAATGACCAAACGACTACATGATTCATGGAGAAAATAATCCTGAGCTGCAGTTTGAATGTAAGGATACAAGTAATAATAATAATAATAAAAATAATAAACTCTAACCCACAGTAAATGCTAAAATGAAGGTTATGCTCTTCGCTAATCGAGTTCTTGAAAATGTAAACACGAGATTAAATGTCTTCACTTTCTACATCGTTGTGTTACAGCGACATTGTTGTGTTACATTAAAAGGTCCAGTGTGTAAGAACTAGTGACATCTAATGGTGAGACTGCACTCATGTTCCCATGTGGACAGGAAACTACGACACATGTTGTGACTTCTTTTACCATCGTTTTCATAATCAATCCACTAATCGTTTGGTTCATAAATGTTGATCAGTGTTTGTCAAACATGGTTTTAATGATTTCTGGAAAAAAAAAATTACAGAAACTGATTCACTTAGTAATTAAGTGAGCAATAAAGTGTTTTAGACCAATATTTATTTCATTTTACAACCATTTGACTAGAAAAACATGTATTCTTTGTATAGCTATTACACATGTTAATTCAGTTTTATGCGTAAATTAATCCATTTTCAGAGAAATGTGACTAAAATAAAGAGTGGTGCATTCAAATGTAAATATACCTAAAACAACAAGACAAATGATTAACTATTGTTTGAATGAACTTCATTTGTTTGTTTCCAATTTATTTATGGGAGGTTTTCTGTGATGATTTTTAATGTAAACCAGCGGTTCCCTTTATTCACCCATTCATCTACAAGTCACATGAGGCCTCAACTAAAGGACACGCGGCTCATATTTACCGAGGGTAATATTCAAAATATTGAGATTAAAACGTGACATAATCCACGAAGTAGCAAACATACACACACACACACACAGGCACACAGGCCTCCTCCTCCTCCTCCTCCTCCTCTGCTCCTTCACTACAACTACACTCAATGAACGAGTGAGAAACCGAGTCGCATTCACTCCTTCATGAATCCATGATGTGAGAACGTGCCGGTCCTCACAGACACGCTGAGTCCGGCACGGACACGCGCCATTGTTGATCGTGTGAGCGGCAGGTGGAGCAGAGACAGGTGTACCGCGTTAGCTCCACCCGGCTAACACACACACGAGCGGGACTCACCGTGGACGTTGGTCTGTTGTGGACCCAGTAGAACCAGGACGTGGACCAGGACCAGGATCGTGACGGTGGACTGAACCATGTCTGTGTTGTCCTGTTAGCTCCGCTCTCTCCTCTGTTTCCTGCCGCTGCCTCGCGCCTTTCAATCTGCCGGTGCACGCGCAGAGCACACTGCATACATATACATGTAAAGACACGCACGCGCACGGGCAGCAGTAACAGCAGCAGCACGCGCCACAGGGAGACACAGATTTTTTTTCCTTCTCTCGCCTCAGTGAAAATAAACGCGGTGTCGCGTGAACACCACGCGCCGTTTAAATGTCGTAGGCTCTGCACGCGCGCGCCGTGCGCGCTGCTGCTCCTCGCGCTCTAAAACCCATTCCCTAAAATTGACGGTAACGAGCAGCTCCAGTCACCAGTGTGTGTGTGTGTGTGTGTGTCGTTCCTCCTCCTCCAGTACAGCGTTAACCCTTCACTGTCCGCGCGCCAATTCATAAATAATCTAACAGAATATTTCTGTACGAACAATAAAAACATCACCACCAATCCTCCAAGATGGCCGCCAGCATACTAACATGGCAACTTTAATGAATTAACGTTAATTAATGAACAACTCCCACTTCCAAGTTCCCATGTTAATGGAATGCAGCACAAAGTGCACGCAAATAAATATGCACCAAACATGGTCTGTTTACAGATTATACAGATTATACCAGGGGTTTTATGGATACACAACACAACTTTCTTAATCTTGTTGTGTTTTCTTAAGTGTTTTAGTGTTTTAAAGTGTTTCAGCGTGATATTGCAGCTCAACTGCGGCCACGGTGGCCACAAGTGGTAATAACAGGGTAGTGTTTGCCATGATTCTGACTCTTACGAAATGTAAAACATATTTATTATTATTATTATAATAAAAAAATGTTTCTGACGTGACTTGTTTTTCTTTTCAAAAGAGAAACAATACTTCTGTAGAAATAGAAATAAAGTAATGATTGGAATGATAAAATACACAGAGACAACAAAAAATGATTCATATACCATATATTTATGTAGAAAATGATATATTTACATATTTAAAGGTGTGTTTGTTTGTACAGTAAATACAACATTTACATATAAATATAGCATTTGTAAAAACATATTTACACACCACAACAATAATCTGCTTTCCTTCATCTTCAATTCAATCCATAAAATCCCACTTTTAAAAGGAATCAGACAAAAATCATTGAGAGTCGCACAGATTACAGGATTATGACGACTCGACTGGAGGCTGAAGATTTACAGAGGTTAAAATAATCTGTGATGACACGGGATCCAGAGATTGTTTTATCTGCTCGACATTTACCACAGTCACATCTCCAGCATAAAACCCAGGAACATGGATTAAACCCAGGAACATGGATTATAGAAGTCAGGATTAAACCCATGAACATGTTTTGTTTTGTTTTTTAAATCCAGGAACATGGATCGTACAATTTAGGATTAAATCCAGGAACATGGATTTGAAAATTCAGTATTAAAGGGGAAAGAGTTCAGAATAAAACAACATCTGGATTAATCCTGGGAGAACATCATATGGACCATACAGATTAATTTAAAATTCAGAATCAACCTGGAGACACAGATTAAACCTGGGGAGATGGAATTAAATTATAGACTCAAGAATGCAGATTTTAAATTTCTGGATTAAATCCTGGAGTTTAACAGACGTGTTGGATTAACACTAATAATAAAGATGGATTATTGTTGTACAAATGAAAACCAGTATGTTTTTGTGATGTTTTTGAATAATAATAATATAATAATAATGATAATAATAATAATGATCTGCGTTCACAGGTCAATGCTGGTGCTACAGCGCCCCCCTCTGTGATCATCTGACTCACTGCACCGCTGTGTGTTAGTCCAGTATTCAGATATAAACCTAGAAAAGTATCTGTTCATTAAAGTGAGTCACTGTTGTTTAACACAACGTTCGTCAGTGTGTGTGTGTGTGTGTGTGTACTTTATATCTCTGTGAGCTCCAAAAACATAAAAACCTCCCCTTTAAAGACTTTAAAGGGCTTTTTCAGGGTTTAGACCTGGTTTTAGGTTCAGGGTTAGAAGTGGGTTCAGGTTAGTGTTAGGTTAAGGGTTAAGGGTTAAGGTAAGGCACTTAGTTATGATGGTTAACGTTAAGATAAGGGTTAAAGAATGCAATAAGTCTATAGAGTCTTCACTAAGATATAAAAACAGGTTTGTGTGTGTGTGTAGCTGATCAGTGTGTGTGTGTGTGTGTGTGCTGATCAGAGTGAGTGTGTGTGTGTGTGTGTGTGTGTGTGTATGGTTTCTGCAGACACAGTGAGCCATGGTGAGGCAGAGGATGACTGTGATAGTGTTCAATCAGAGCAGACAGAGAAGAGAAGGTCAGTTCACCGTCCAGAAACAAGCGCTCCCCCTGTCAACAACACACACACACACACACACAGATCATCATTATACGTTAAATGTGTATATGTAATATGATAAGAGAGAGCAGCAGATTCTTACGTCGTCAAACAGACGATAGTTCCTGGCTTTGCTGATACTGACGTCCCACACGACGAGAACCTGAACAACAACAACAGCACATTCAACACAAATACACCGACATTTAAAAAGTATCATCAAATCTGTTACTTTATTTATTTATTTATTTTAAATATCACTTCAAAGTTTCAGCTCATGGAAACTTAAAAAATAATATCTGACAATAAACAGTACCTGTATTTTAACTGTGTGGAGTATGATTTCATATAAATGTCCTTTTTTATATTAGCAGTAAGTAAGTATGTTAGTGAGTGAGTGAGTGAGTGAGTGAGTTAGTTAGTGAATGAATGAGTGAGTGAGTGAGTTAGTTAGTTACCTTGGATGTTTTGGTTCCAGAGTTCCTGATGCCATACAGTCCGTCCTCTGGCAGTAGGGGGCGCTCTCTGAATAACCTGCAGTAAAAGAATCAAATATTGTATATAATATTGTGTCAAACATTACTAATAAAAACACACGTTTATTTATTCATGAATGAATGAATGTATTATTAAAGCCTTCAAACGTTTATGTTAGTAATATGGAATCAAATTGAATTGAATTTATTTTTCACCACTAGAGGGCAGAGTAGCTCCGTGTATGAGGGTCTCAGAGTCTAAACGACATGGTGCAGATATCAGAGCTGTAACACACACACACACACACACACACACGTAATCGTACTTTTCCACAAAGCTTGTTTCCATGGTGTCGATGAACACAGAGTCCGGCAGCAGCACCTGCACACACACACACACACACACACACACACACACACACACTGACTGTTAACAAAATGTCCACGTGTACGTTATAATAACAGAAGAGAATAAAGATTAAAAAGACAAAATAATAAACTAAAACTGTCTGACCACAGTCTTAAAGCAGACTCACTGTTAAAGGGACAGTTCTGTTTATTTGAGGTGTGGTTGTGATGATGTCACACAGAGGAGCCTGCACAGCTGCACGATTAAACCCTCAGGAAAAGCTGCTTTTATCTCACTATGAACAGGAAACTGACCACTCACTCTCCCACACCAAAGCCCAGAGAGAAAACCAGTGATTTTAACTGGCGGGGACACAGGAGCTGCTGGTCCTCTGCTGCACAAAGTGACCACACGAGGCAGCAGAGGACCAGCAGCTCCTGTGTCAGTGAGTGAGATAAAGACTAAAATAAAGTCAAATAAAATAAAGATAAAGAGATAAAGACGCAAATGTCATAGATTCATGCAGGCTTGTATATTTATTTGTTATTCTTCCATCTGTCTCTCCATGACAGATTATAATCTGAATAATAAAAATTGTTACATATTTGAATATTATTTATCTGATAGCAGAGTTTGTTGGTGTTGTTGTTGAGAGGAGACAGAAAGCAGGAAGTGGTTAAACTGATCAGAAGTCTGTGGTGAGAGTTGATATCAGCTGCCTCGTCACTTACATTCTCGTAGTCGTCGTCGTCAGAATCGTCTCCTCCTCCTTCTCCTCCTCCACATGTGCGTGAGTCTCGTTTCCACCTGTACTCTGAGGGAAGCTCGTCTCCTGAGGAGCGGAAGCTCTGACCTTCTGGAGATGATCTTCTGGAGGGAAAACAAATCTGAGTCAAGCAACTGCAAAAACACTGGAGTTTCTCTGCTTCTCTAAACGCTGCCCCAGGGCTCTTTAACTCAAATGACCCACTGGTCTTCTAGTCTGGTCAGGAGGGGGCCAGCAAATGAAAAAAACAACAACTAACAAAAAAGACGTCAGTCTGGGTCGGTGATATGAGCTCAAACATGATATTACCATATATTTGTGACAGTTTCTGAGTCTTCTGTGGTCTGAGTTCCGACTACAAATGGAACGCACCATCAGATACGTTCTCAGATAGAAAGTTTTGGTTTTATCTGAATTCTGTGAGGCTAGGCTAGGGGTTTCCCTCACTTACAGTATTTAGGATAAGCTTAGCTAGGCTAGGATATACATGCTTTTTGTATATTGTGACATTTTTCTCATTTTATCAGAAAAGACTGTAAATTCAACAGTTTTGTAATCGAAAAAGTGACAGGGTTAGAGTTAACCCTGATGTTGTTGTGTGCGTTGTTGTGTGCGTTGTATTGTGCGTTGTTGTGTGCGTTGTTGTGTGTTGTGTGGTGAGTCTATCTTACTGCAGTGAGGGTTGTGGTTGCGTGGTCTTGGCTGATGTTGTGTGTTGTTGTGTTGTTGTGTGGTGAGTCCAGCTTACTGCAGTGAGGGTTGTGGTTGGGTGGTCTTGGCTGATGTTGTGTGTGTTGTTGTGTGTTGTGTGGTGAGTCCAGCTTACTGCAGTGAGGGTTGTGGTTGCGTGGTCTTGGCTGATGTTGTTTGCGTGGTCTTGGCTGATGTTGTGTGTGATGTTGTTGTGTGTGCGTTGTTGTGTGTTGTGGTGAGTCCAGCTTACTGCAGTGGCGTTGTGGTTATGCGTGGTCTTGGCTGATGTTGTGTGTGGTGTTGTTTATGAGTTGTTGTGTGTTGAGTCCAGCTTACTGCAGTGGCGTTGCGTGGTCTTGGCTGATGTTGTTTGCATGGTCTTGGCTGATGTTGTTGTGTGCGTTGTTGTGTGTTGTGTGTTGATGTTGTGTGTGTTGTTATGTCCAGCTTACTACTGCAGTGAGGGTTGTGGTTGGGTGGTCTTGGCTGATGTTGTGTGTGTTGTTGTGTGTTGTGTGGTGAGTCTAGCTTACTGAAGTGAGGGTTGTGGTTGCATGGTCTTGGCTGAAGCCAGCGGGGGTTTGGCTGAGGGTGGAGGAGCTTTAGGAGGTCCTGATTTGTTGTGCAGTAAAGGTTTGATGAGAGGAGCGAGTGAAGGATGACAGGACGACATCTGGTTGACGGATCGGGACTCTGGCGTCAAAGGTCTGGATCCTGCAGCGTTTGATGGCTGATGAGACAGTTTGTGGTTGTTTCCTAGAGACTGGCTTCCTCCCACGTTGAGGGAGCAGAGGGCCGGACTGTTCAGGACCATCCTGGTCTCTAACTGCTCACAGATGGGCAGAGTGGCTGGGGATTGGGTTGAAATTGGTGGCAGAGGCCTCCATTCTCTCTTGCTGGTCCCAGACTCCCCACTGGAGGGTGCTCTGCTCTGAAGAGTTCTCTTGGTTGTGTTGGGTGGAGGAGGAGGTGGAGGTTCCAGGGAGAAAAGCTGGTGCAGGTGAGGAGCGAAGGGCAGAGGAGGAGGCGGGCCTTTGTTAGGATCCTTCAGTAAACACGGGGGAGGGAATGAGGGCAGCGGTTTTGTCGGGAGTGCAGAGTTTGGCGACCTGTGATGCGACGGGATGGGAGGAGGCGGGCCTTTGAGAAAAGTCGGAATGGAGTCCTGACGGAATGTTGGCGGCACCGGGGGAGGAGGGTAGGAGGGCGGAGGCCCTGCAGGTCGACCTGAAGAGGTAAAAAGAAGAGAAATAAACTGAATTACAATGATTTGGTTTGTCTTTCTCCATCTCACACCACATTTTAAACAAAATACATTATTTTATGCTAATAAAATAAAAACTTTCTAAACTAATCCTTTGTTTTCTGACTGTTATTGTCTCCTATCTTAAATTTGTACTCTCTTGACTTGTGCCTTTGTTTTAAACTTATAAACTCTATATTTACTGTACATATACATTTATAATTATTATTGTCTAAATAGAAAAGTGATTAAGTATCAAGATATGGAGTCAAATCTTTATTATCTGCTACTTTATGTAGAGAAATAATTGTATTATTTAAAACTTCTCATTAGTATAGAGTGACACTAGGGTCAGGTGACCTTTGACCTTGAGTGTGTGTGTGTGTGGCGTCACCTGAGGACGTGGGTGAACAGTCGCTGTCAGGCTTCAGGTAGTCTTCCTCATCATCATCGTCTTCATCCTCCTCCATGTAATCTGATCACAGAGGGTTAGGGTTAGCGACAGAACACACACACACGTGTCTCATGTATGGACATGGTCGTACCGTCCTCCGTGTTGATGTCGGTGTGTCTCACGTCCATAGGTCGCTCTATTGTTCCATAGAAACTGTCAGCGTCTGAATCTGAGTCACTATGGCAACAAAGAAGACGTTGTCAGACAGACAGACAGACGTCTCACTATTCACTTGCTAAAAGCTAGCTGACTACCTGCTTTGAGCATTGGCTGACAGCTATCATGGCTGTAAGTTCATTTTCAAACTAGCTTGCTGTTGCTAGCTAGTATGAAAGTTAATGTATAGAAAGCATGTATAGCCACTACTGCTGTGAGCTAACCAGCTACTTTATAAATTAGCTTACAGAAAGCTACATATAGCCACTATTCTATATCTATGTGTTTGTACAAAAATCACTTACTTACTATCCATATTTGTAGTAAACTTGTACATAAATAGATAAACATGAAGTTACCTGGGAATATGAGCTTCTTTACGGTCGTTATAGTGATCGATTTCTCTTCGCAGATATCGCATCCATTTCTAGATTACAGCCAAAACAAATGATAATAATAATAATAATAATAATAATATTAACCTTCCAGTTATAATTAAATGATGAATTATCATTTATAATGTTAGTTTTTATCGTCTCACCCTCCTCTCGTCTTCACTGGCGGCAGAAAAATACCACGTCCTGTGTCTCTTGCTGAAGTGGACGATCTTGAAAGGAAACACGTTACTGGACGTCGTCTCTTCTGCTGCTCGCATCACTCTGTGGAGGATGAGGACAAATATATAGAACGGTCACACTGGTCGCCCCCTGGTGGCTGTAGAAGAGATCACAGTTTTCAGACACTGTCTGGACCCAGAGGACAGCGTTCCACTCACCTGTTGTAGCCGTTGAGCGAGAACGCCCCCTGTGGTGCTGGAGAGGTACTAGTCTTAAAGTAGTACAGGCAGCCCTTGTGGAGGATGATGTACCTCAGTGGCCCTGTGGCACGCACGCACACACACACACACACACACAGACAGACACACACAGACACACACACACACACACACACACACACACAGACACACACACACACACACACGCACACACACACACAGACAGACACAGTTTTCAGGAGAATTACACTTGAAAACGTTGCCAAATCCAATGAAGAGAATGAAACTGTGATTGTAAAACTCACATTTCCTGAGGCTGAACTGACTGCCTCCCTTCTTGTGCAGATACCCTGAGTTGGAAACTCCTCCTGGCATTGTGAGGAGGTTCTGAGCCCCGATGGCTCGCATCGGCACCGGCCAGCACAACTCAGGAGACGACATGGTTCTACAGGAGACAGGAGACGAGAGACGGCGGGGTTAATATTACTGACACTAATATCAGTCCGTTACTGGATGAAATCATTATCAATCATGATGTCCTGGAATGACTCAAAGACAAAGCTCTCCCTTGTGGCACTTCAAACTAAATCACTAGGACTGTATGATAGTCAGTCCTGTGAAATCCACAATAATGTAAAACATTTCATCGCGATAAATGGTCCGTGGTTCCGTCCGTGGTCAGACGCTCACATCCTACCTCGTCCTCCTGAGCTTCCTGTCGATGCTCTGAAAGATGCCGCTGTCCCTCAGCTTATGAGCGACTGTGGAGGTGAATGAGGGCAGAGGATCCATGACAGAGAGACAGACAGACAGACAGAGACAGAGAGAGAAACTCTGACTCTGACACAGAAACCTCACCCTGAAACTGACTGTGTCTCTCTGTGGAAGCTTTAGTCGATTTCTGTCTGT